>NW_007735315.1:65208-68420 GCF_000696425.1 Galeopterus variegatus | reverse complement strand
TCTCCACACCTTTGTCAGCATTTGTTGTTTTCCTTCTTTTTGCTAATAGCCATACTAACTGGGGTGAGAAGATTATCACTGTGGTTTTGATTTGCATTTCTCTGATGATTAGTGATGTTGAGAATTTTTTCATATACCTGTTGGCCATTTTTATGTCTTCTTTTGAGAAATGTCTATTCGGCTCATTTGCCCATTTTTTAATCAGATTATTTGTGTTTTTACTATTGAGTTCTTTGAGTTTCTTGTATATTCTGGATATTAATCCCTTGTCAGATGCATAGTTTACAAATATTTTCTCCTATTCTGTGGGTTGTTTCTAAACTTTGTTGACTGTTTCCTTTGCTGTGCAGAAGCTTTTTAGTTTTATCTAGTCCCATTTATTTATTTTTATTTTGGTTGCCTGTGCTTTTGGGGTCTTATTCATAAAGCCTTTGCCCACTATATCCTGAAGTGTTTCCCCTGTTTTCTTCCAGGAGTTTTATAGTTTCAAGTTTTATATTTAAGTCTTTAATCTATTTTGAGTTGCTTTTGGTATAAGGCAAGAGGTACAGGTTTAGTTTCATCCTTCTACATACAGATATTCAGATAGGAAGTGTGATGCCTCTTGCTTTGGTTATTTTGATGGTATTGATTCTTCTAATCCATGAGCATGGAATGTCTTTCCATTTTTTTGTTTGGTGTCTTCTTTAATTTTATTAATCAGTATTTTATAATTTTCCTTGTACGATATTTCATCTCTTTGGTTAGATTTATTCCTAGGTATTTTTTTGGTAGCTTTTGTAAATAGGACAGTTTTCTTCATTTTTTTCTGCAAGTTTGTTATTGGTGTATAGAATTGCTATTGACTTTGGTAGTTGATTTTGTATCCTCCAACTTTACTGGATTTGTTTATCAGGTCTAATAGTTTTTGGGTAGTCTTTAAGTTTCTCTCTATATAAAATCATGTCATCTGTAAACAGGGACAACTTGACTTCCTCCTTTCTGACTTGGATGTCCTTTATATTTTTCTCTTGCCTAATTACTCTGGCTAGGACTCCCAGTACTACATTGAATAAAACTAGTGAGAGTGTGTGTATTAGTCCATTTCTCTTGCTTATAACAAAATACTTGGGTTCTCTATTCTGTTCCATTGGTCCAAGTATCTTGTTTTAATGCTGGTATCATGCTGTTTTGGTTACAATAGCTTTGTAGTATTATTTGAAATCAGATAGTGTTATGCCTCTGGCTTTATGTTTTTTGCTCAGGATTGCTTTGGCTATTTGTGGTCTTTTGTTGTTCCATATGAATTTTAGGATTCTTTTTTATATTTTTGTGAAAAATGTCATTGGTATTTTGATGGGGATTGCATTGAATCTGTAGATTGCTTTGGATATTTTCACAATGTTAATTCTTCCAATCCAAGAGCATGTAATATCTTTCCAACTTTCTGTGTTCTCTTTAATTTCTTTCAGTGGTGTTTTGTAGTTCTTATTGTAGAGATCTTTCATCTTCTTGATTAAATCAAATCCTAGGTATTTTATTTTTTTGGTGACTATTATAAATGGGCATGCTTTCTTGATTTCTTTTTCTGCTAGTTTGTTATTGGAGTATAAAAGTGCTACAGATTTTTGGGTGTTGATTTTGTATCCTGCAGCACTACTGAAATTGTTAATCAGCTCTAAGAATTTTTTGGTAGAGTTTTCAGGTTTTTCAATCTGGATGCCCTTTATTTCTTTCTCTTGCCTGATTGTTCTGGCTAGTACTTCTAGTACTGTAAGAGTGGTGAAAGCATCCTTGTTTGTGTTCTTAAGGTAAAAGCTTTCAGCTTTTCCCCATTCAAGATGATATTGGTGATTGGTCTGTCATATATGGCTTTAACTGTGTTGAGATATCTTCCTTCTATACTTAATTCGCTGAGACCATTTATCATGAAGGGATGTTGAATTTTGTGACATGCTTTTTCGGCATCTATTGAGATAATCATATGGTTTTTGTCCTTGAGTTTACTGATGTGATGTATCACTTTAATGGACTTTTGTGTGTTGAACCATCCTTGCATCCCTGGGATGAATCCCACTTGATCATAGTGTATAATTTTTAAAAATATGTTGCTGTATTCTAATTGCTAACATTTTGCTGAGGATTTTTGCATCTATGCTCCTCAAGGATATTGGCCTGTAAGTTTCTTTTTTTGTTGTGTCTTTGTCTGGTTTTGGTATCAGAGTTATGTTGGCCTAATAGAATGAGTTTGGGAGAATGGCTTCTGTTTCAATTTTTTGGAGTAGTTTGAGGAGAATTGGTATTAATTCCTCTTTAAAGCTTTGGTAGAATTCAGCAGTGAAGCTATCCAGTCCTGGGCTTTTCTTTGCTGGGAGAATTCTGATTATTGCTTCAATCTTGTTGCTTGTTATTGGTCAGTTTAGGTTTTCTACCTCTTCTTGGTTCAGTCTAGGTAGTTTGTATGTGTTAAGAAACTTATCCATATCTTCCAGGTTTTCATATTTGTTGTCATATGGTTGTTTATAATAGTTTCTAATGATTCTTTGTATTTCTGTAGTATCAGTTGTAATGTCTCCTTTTTCATTTCTAATTTTTGTTATTTGGGTCTTCTCTCTCCTTTTTTTTGTTAACCTAGCTAATAGTTTGTCCATTTTATTTATCTTCTTGAAAAACCTACTTTTTGTTTTGTTGATCTTTTCTATTGTTTTTTGGGTCTCTATTTCATTTAGTTCTGCTCTGCTATTCTCTCTTTCTGTCTACTACCTTTAGGGTTGGATTGTTGTTGTTTTTCAAGTTCTTTGAGGTGTAGTGTTAGATCATTTATTTGAAGTCTTTCCATCCTTTTGATGTAAGCTTTTGTTGCAATAAATTTGCCTCTTAGTACTGCTTTTGCAGTATCTCACAAGTTTTGGCATGATGTATCTTTATTTTCATTAGTTTCAAGAAATTTTTTGATTTCCTGTTTAATTTCTTCTTAGACCCATAGGTCATACAGGAGCCTATTGTGTAGTTTCCATGTATTTGTATAGTTTCCAGGGTTTTGCTTGCTATTGATTTCCAGTTTTAGTCCATTGTGGTCTGAAAAGATACTTGGAAGGATTTCAATTTCTTTGAATTTGCTGAGACTAGATTTGTGTCCTAATATGTCATCCATCCTGGAGAATATTCCATGTGCTGATGAGAAGAAAGTATATTCTTTAGTTGTTGGGTGAAATGTTCTGTATATATCAGCC
>NW_007735315.1:63331-64315 GCF_000696425.1 Galeopterus variegatus | reverse complement strand
TTGTTATGTCTTCTAGCTGGATAGATACTTTTATCATTATATAGTGGCCTTCTTTGTCTCTTTTTATGTTTTTTTTTTGGTTTAAAGTCTATTTTATCTGATATAAGAATAGCTACTCCTACTCATTTTTGGTTTCCATTTGCATGGTATGTCTTTTTCCATCCCTCACTTTTAGTCTGTCTGTGTCTCTATATATGAGATGGGTCTCTTGAAGACAGCATATACTTGGGTCTAGCTTTTTAATCCAATCAGTCAATCTGTGCCTTTTGAATGGGAGGTTTAATCCATTCACATTTCAGGTGGTTATTGACAGGTATTGCTTAATTCCTGTCATTTAATTGCTTTTTGTTTAGATGTTTTAAATATTTGATCCTTACTTCCCCTTTTGTTTCTCTTCTTCAATGCTAGTTGGATATTTGAGGTGGCATGATTTAGCTTCTTGCTCTTTCTCAGTGGCATTTTTTTTAACAGAAGATTTTGCTTGCTCTTGTGTGTCTGTGATAGTGACATATATTATTCAGATTCCAGATGCAGGACTCCCTTGAGAATTTCTTGCAGGGATGGTCATGTGGTGGTGAACTCCCTCAACTTTTGTTTGTCTGGGAAATACACTAGTGCTCCCTTATTTCTGTAGAAGAGCCTTGCTGGGTAAAGAATTCTTGCCTGGCAATTTTTTTCATTTAGTGTTTTGAATATATTATTCCACTTTCTTCTGGCCTGCAGGGTTTCAATTGAGAAGTCTGCTGTTAGTCTGATGGGGGTTTTCTTATAGGTGACTTGGTGCTTTTCTCTTGCTGCTTTTAGAATTCTCTTTGTTTCTGAGCTTTGCAAATTTGAGTATAATGTGTCTTGGAGAGGATCTTTTTGGATTGAATCTGTCTGAGGAACTTTGAGCTTCCTGGATCTGAAGGTCTGCATCTCTCCCTACCCCTTGGAAGTTTTCTGTTATTATTTCTTTGAATAGGTTTTCAATACCTTTTCCTT
>NW_007735315.1:60349-62362 GCF_000696425.1 Galeopterus variegatus | reverse complement strand
GATAAAGACTTCCTCCTCTATTTGCAGGCTCTACTGGTGACTCTTCTTATATCAGTGTATTCAAGTGAGTGGCAGGTTGCCTGTAGGGTGGCCCTGGTGGCTATTGTGGTGGTGAACTGTCCTTGTGATGACAGAAGGTGTGGTGGTATCTATATTACACCACCTTGGCTCCTGTTCTAGCTTTCTGTGCCTGTAGACTGAGCCCCTGGTGCTGTGCAGGTCTCAGCTCACCTCGGCGCCTAATGGGCTGTGTGCACTTCCCTTCCCCCTGGGGCCTTAGACTGAACCCGGATGCCATGCAGGTCTTGGCTTAACTCTGTGGATGCTGGGCTGTATGCATTTCCCTTCTCCCCGGAGCCTTAGACTAGGCTCCAGTGCTGCAAGGGTCTCGGCTCAGCTCAGCAGTTGCTGGGCTGGGTGTGTTTTCCTTACCCCCAGGGCCTTACACTCTTGATTTAGTTTATTCTTAAGGACAGTCTTGCACTGCATAACAAAAGTTCAGTCAAGGACAGACTGCATATAAAATGGTGTTTCCATAATATTATCATGGCTATACCATATAGCCTAGGAGTGTAGTAGGCTATAACATCTAGGTTTGTACACTCTATGATGTTTGCACACCTACAAAATTGCCTAATGATGTATTTCTCAGAACATAGCCCTGTTACTAAGTGATGCTTGACTGTATTTTTTTTTTACATTATTGTATTTTTATATATGGTAAATGGGGTGTGATTTTCATTTTCTATTTTAGATTGTTCATTTTATTATATACATGAGATTATACTTTCTTCTTCTTATTTTTTTATATATAATTTATTTATTCAATCAAAATTGATTATACATATTTTGGGGGTTCAACATTGAGATATGTTGATCAAATCAATATTGCTGGCATACATATTGTTACAAATCGTACTTATTCTTTATGCCCCTTTTGCAATCTCCCCCCTTCCCTGACTTCCTCCCCCCTCTAACTACCCTAGATTTCTTCTCTCCTTCTGAAAGAATAATGGTTACTCTGTTAATTTGTTGCCTAGATGATCTGTCCCATGCTGAGAGGTGTGATCAGGTCCCCCAATATTATCATAGAGAGGATGCTTCTTTGTCACTTTGAAATGGGCTTTGTGGAGAGAGACATCATCTTCTTTTCTTCATTTCTGCTAGTGACTCTCCTTGTGTGAATGCACTCTAGTGGTTGGTGGACTGTGTGTGGTAGTTGGGGTGTCTAGCTGCTTTTGTGGCAGCCATGGTTATTATGGTGGTTGTGGTGGGCCACCCACATGGAAATGATGTTATTGGCATGCTCCTTGGTGCTGGTGGTGTGCCTCGTTATGGGTGAGGGGACTGGTCCCCTTCTCCATGCCTCTGGTCCTCAGGATGGCCCTGAAGTGCTGGTGCAGTGTGCCTGGTTGTGGGAGAGAGGTCTGGTCCCCTTCTCCATGCCCCAGGTCACCGGGCAGGCCCCAAGGTGCTAGTGTGGTGAGCCTGGTTGTGGGAGGGTAGTCCAGTCCCATTGTCCATGGCCTGGGTCCCTGGGTGGGCCCCAAAGCACTGGTATGGTTTGCCTGGATGTGGGAGTGAGGTCTGGTCCCTGGCTCCAAGCCTCCTGTTCCCAGGCAGGCCGCAAGGCACTGGTGGTGTGCCTGGGCTGGAACTAATTTTTTGTCCTTTGCTTACTTCTAAAATGGAGGAACTTCCTGTGGGAACCAGTACTTGAGCTGGGTGGTTGAGTTAAATTGCTGCTTTGCTGCTATTTCCCTAGGGAAGGCTTTTTGTTTAGCTCAGGGCTTAATGGTTGACCTTATAGGTACTTCCAGCTCTCTGGAGACCTGGTGGATCTGTGCTATGTAGAATCTCGATTTGGGCTTGAGTTTTTTCATCAAACTGCACCACATGCAATTTTGCATTCCCGACCAGTCTCCTCTGAATGGTCCTGTGCTGACTGGAGAGTGGATTAGCTGTCCTTGCTGTGACCCAGGGTTCTCCTGGTTGGCCTGTCTCCCACTCCAC
>NW_007735315.1:57845-59176 GCF_000696425.1 Galeopterus variegatus | reverse complement strand
GAACCTTATACTTTCTGCAAATAGAATTAATTCTACTTCTTTTTTTCCAATTTTGAATACCTTTTATTTATTTTTTCCTGCATTATTGCTCTGGCTAGAACTTTCAGTACTATGATAAATAGAGGTGGTGAGGGTGGCCATCCTTTTCTTCTTAATCTTAGAAGAAAAACTCTGTTTTTTACCATTGACTATGATGTTAGGTGCTGGCTTTCATATATGAAGTAGTTTTCTTCTAGTCCTAGTTTGTTGAGTGTTTTTTTTAAAAATCATGACAAGGCATTAAGTTTTGTCAAATGCTTTTTCTGCATCAATTGAGATGATCATGTGGTTTTTTCCTTCATTCTGTCAGTGTGAAATATTACTTTGATTTTCGTATGTTGAACCTTCCTTACATTTCAGGCAAAAGTTCCACTATACATGGTGTATAATGCTTTTAATATACTATTGAATTCGGTTTTCTAATATTTTATTGAGGTTTTTGCATCAATATTTGTAGGGGATATTAACCTGTAGTTTTACTGTACTGTCTTTGTCAGGCTTTGGTATCAATGTTTGGCTTGCCCCATAGAATGAGTTAGGAAGGGTTCCCTTCTCTTCAATTTTGGAAGAATTTGAGAAGGGTTGATGTTATTTCTTAAATGTTTCACAGAATTCACCGATGAAGCTTTCCAGTTTAGGGCTTTTCTTTGTTGGGTGGTTTCTGATTACTGTTTAATGTCCTTTCTAGTTATAGATTTATTCAGATTTTCTTTTTCTTCATAATTCAGTCTTTGTAGATTATGTGTTTCTAGGAATTATTTCATTTCATCCATGATATCTGCTATGGATTAGATTGTGTCCCCCAAAGTTCCATGTATTAGAAACTTAACCCCCACTGTGACAGTGTTAAGAGGGTGAGAAATCCTATTACGGTAATTGAAAGGTAGGGCTTTGAAGAGGTGATTAGATTGTAAGGGCTATGCCCTAGTGAATGGCTTAATCCATTGATGGTTTAATGGTGGTTCTGGGTGTGGTTCTGTTGGCTTTAAAAGAAGAGTGTGTAATAAGCTCTCTCTTTCTCTCTTCTTCTGCCATTTCATCATGTAGTACCCTGTGTCACCGTACAGGAACCAGATGTGTTCCTTGGACTCTGGACTTTTTTCTTTTCTTTCTTTTGTTTTTAGCTCCCACTTATGAGAACATGCAGCATTTCTCTCTCTGTGCTTCGTTCATTTCACTTAACATAATTTTCTCCAAGTTCTTCTGAGCTGCTGCAAATGACAGATTTTCATTCCTTTTTTTTATGGCTGAGTAGTATCTCACTGTGTGTGTGTGTGTGTGTCATCCCACTT
>NW_007735315.1:33393-57714 GCF_000696425.1 Galeopterus variegatus | reverse complement strand
ACAGATTTTCATTCCTTTTTTTTATGGCTGAGTAGTATCTCACTGTGTGTGTGTGTGTGTGTGTGTGTGTGTGTATACACACACACACACACACGCACATACATATTTTTTCCTTATCCAGTCAACCACTGATGGACATTTAGGTTGGTTCCAACTCTTGACTGATGGACATTTAGGTTGGTTCCAACTCTTGGCTATCATAAATTGATCTGTGGTAAACAAGGGAGTGCAGGTATGTCTTTAATATGATGATTTCCATTCCTTTGGGTATATATCCAGAAGTAGGATTGCTGGATCTTATGATAGTTCTATCTGTAGTCATTTGAGAAACCTCCATAGTATTTTCCATAATGGATGTATTAACTTAGAGTCCCACCAACAGTATGGAAAAATTCCCCTTTCTCCACATCCTCACCAGCATTTCTTATTCTCCATCTTTTTGATAACAGCCAGTCTAATGGGGAAGAGATGATATCTCAATGTTTTGATTTGCATTTTCCTGATGCTTAGTGATGTTGAGCATTTTTTCATGTACCTATTTGCCATTTGTATGTCTTCTTTGAAAAATGTCTATTCAGCTCTTCTGTCATTTTTTTAAATTGGACTTTTTTTTCCCTGTGAAGTTGTTTGATTTTCTTGTATATTGTGGATATTAATTCCTTCTTGGATGCATAGTTTGCAAATATTTTCTCTCATTCTGTAGGTTATCTTTTCACTCTGCTGTTTCTTTTGCTGCACAGAAGCTTTTAAATTTGACAGAATACCATTTGTTTATTTTTTCTTTTGTTGCTTGTGCTTCTATTTACTCATCCTCAAGGTCACTGGTTATTTCCTCAGCCGTATCCTGTTTAGTAATGAGACCACTGAAGGCATTTTTAACTTTCTGTTACAGTGTTTTTGATTTCTAGCACTTTTACTCTAAGAATTTTTATTTTTCTGCTCACATTCCCTATCTGTTTTTGCATGTTCACTTTTCTCCACTGGAGCCCTTAGCATATGAATCATAGCTGTTTGTAAATTTCTAGTGTAATAATTCCTAGACCCCTTCTATATCTAGGGTGATACTAACTATAGTCACCTCATCATACAACAGATATCTTAAATTTATTCCTCCTATCTGACTAAAATTTTATAACCTTTGACTCCTCCCCTCCTTAAGAGTGATAAACCCTCTCAGCTTTTGTTTGTCTGGGAGAGTCTTTATTTATCCTTAATTCCTGAAGGACAGCTTTCTGGGAGAGTCTTTCTTTATCCTTAATTCCTGAAGGACAGCTTTGCAAGGTCAAATATTCTTGGTTGGCAGTTTTTTTTCACCCTAGCAGTTTGAATATTATCATCCCACTCTCTTCTGGCCTGTTAAATTTCTGCTGAGAAATCTGCTTACTAGCCTTGTTGGAGTGTCCTTATGTTATCTGTTTCTTTTTTATTACAGCTTTCATACTGTTTGGATTAAATATAATATAATATTATTGATATAATATGTTCAGCCTTTCTGTACCTGGATATTTATATCTTTCCCTAGTACTGGAAATTTTCTGCTATTGTTTCTTTAAATACACTTTCTACCTCTTTCTCTTCTTCTAGAATGCCTATGTTTTGAACATTTCCTCTTTGATCCTGCCCCATAAATCCAGTAAGCTTTCTTTTCATTTTTTTCTTTTTTCTTCTCTGTATATTTTTAATTACTCTGTTTTTTTTTTTCCTTTTTTTTTGGTCTTTTTTCGTGACCGGTAATGGGATCGCAACCCTTGGTGTTACGCCCGTACTGCGACCGGCAAGGGGATCTCAACCCTCGGTGTCGTGCCTGCACCACGCTCAGCCAGTGAGCGGACCGGTCTCTATATGGGATCTGAACCCTCGGCGGGAGCGCTGCTGCACTCCCAAGCACCGCACTCAACTGAGTGCGCCACCAGGCAGGCCCTAATTACCCTGTTTTTGATTTCATAGATTCTTTCTTTCACTTGATTAATTCTGCTGTTGATGCTTTAAAATTTCTTTTTTTCATTTCATTCATTGTAATTTTTATCTCAATAATTTATTTTATTTATTTTTAATATAATTTCAATCTATTGAATTTTTCATTTTGGTCATTTGTTGTTTTCCTGGTCTGATTGAATTATTTCTCTGTATTTTCTTGAAGTTCCTTGAGCTTTCTTTTGTTCACGTATCTCAGTTCATGTCTTTCAATTACTTTGGGGTCAGCTACTAGAACATTGTTGTGTTCTTTTGATGGTGTTACGTCTCCTTGATTTTTCATGTTTCTTGTTGGCTTATGTTGATGACTGCCCATTTGAAGAAGTAGAGATATATTCTAGTTTTTGTAGACTGGCTTTGTTTGGGAAAGCCTTCCACCAGTGAGCCCAACTAGAGATTCTGTACAGGACATCTGGTGTAGCTGGGGGGTGGGCTTGCTGCTGGAGTCCTCAGGCAGGCTGGCCTGGTGTCTGGGTCTCTGGGGTTGGACCTGAAACTTCTAGATTAAGTTTACACATCCTGAATGACTTTTGTAACTAATAAAATATAACAAAGATTATTTTTTTGGCTGAAAATGTAATAGAAACTTACATTTCTTATATTTTAAAAATCTATCCTCCAATAATTTTGAGTAGGTTTCTAGTGACTCACAGATAATACTGCTTCCTCACTGACTTTCTTTCTTTTGGCAAATAAAACTCTCTAGAGTTTTTACAAGCATTCTTACTTACCAACATCTTTGAACGTCTTTTCTCTACCAGTACTGCAAAGGCTCCTGAGATGATAAACTGGAAACAAAGATCAAATTTATTTAATCAAAAGACCCTCAAGGGAGAGAAAAAGCAAGCCACAGGACAGAAAGGATGTTCAGAGCTTGTTGCCAGGATATATAATGAACTATAGCAAATCAATACAAAAAAGAGAGAAAACCCAGTAGAAATATGTGAAGAAACTTGTACAAGTACTTAACAAAAGAGGATGTCAACAAAATAGCCAATAAACAAATTAAACAGTATTCAACTTCAGTAGTCATCAAGGCAAACCAAAATAAAACAACAAATTAAAAGCACTGACCAGTATTGCTGAAGGTGTGGAACAACAGTAATTCTCATAATCTGCCAATGTGGATGCAAATTGATAAAACTATTTTGGGAAGTTTAGCATTATATTCTAAAGTTGAGTACATGTATAACCTAAGACCTAGCAATTTCACTCTTGTATATATACCTAAAGATATATCTGCACATGTGCAATTAAGACATGTACATGAAAGTTACTAATACCTAAGACTGGGAATATCATAATACTCAAAACTGGAAGCAACCTGGATATTCATTAATTAGATTGAATAAATAAATTATAGTGGATTGTAAAAATAGAAAATTAATAATAATGAATGAACTATATAGCTATATCAAGAATAAGCATGGATTTCACAGTTATAAGCTGAGCAAAGAAACTAGATACAAAATAAAATACTGTATGACTGTACTCATAAAGTTTTAAAACAGCTAAGGCTACTATGATATTAAAAGTCAATTAGTGGTTAGAATAGAAGGGAGAGATTACTGATTAAAAGAGAAAGAGAACATAGAGGGATTTCTGAGATGCTAGAATTTTTTTTTACACTTTTGAGTTATTACAGTGATATATTAATTGAGATGTACAATTATAATTTTGGACTTTTGTGTATGTATGTTTCATTTAAACATTAAAAAATAAAACAGGATAGGGGCTGGCCCGTGGCTCACTCGGGAGAGTGTGGTGCTGATAACACCAAGGCCACAGGTTCGGATCCCATATAGGGATGGCCGGTTAGCTCACTGGGTGAGCCTGGTGCTGACAACACCAAGTCAAGGGTTAAGACCCCCTTACCGGTCATCTTTAAAAAAATAAATAAATAAATAAAACAGGATAACAATAGCACCTAACTCAAAATATTCTCTCCCATAGCCTTAGGCAATTTGGAAAATTAATATAGAAGCTNATGATAAACTGGAAACAAAGATCAAATTTATTTAATCAAAAGACCCTCAAGGGAGAGAAAAAGCAAGCCACAGGACAGAAAGGATGTTCAGAGCTTGTAGCCAAGATATATAATGAACTATAGCAAATCAATACAAAAAAGAGAGAAAACCCAGTAGAAATATGTGAAGAAACTTGTACAAGTACTTAACAAAAGAGGATGTCAACAAAATAGCCAATAAACAAATTAAACAGTATTCAACTTCAGCAGTCATCAAGGCAAACCAAAATAAAACAACAAATTAAAAGCACTGACCAGTATCGCTGAAGGTGTGGAACAACAGTAATTCTCATAATCTGCCAATGTGGATGCAAATTGATAAAACTATTTGGGGAAGTTTAGCATTATATACTAAAGTTGAGTACATGTATAACCTAAGACCTAGCAATTTCACTCTTGTATATATACCTAAAGATATATCTGCACATGTGCAATTAAGACATGTACATGAAAGTTACTAATACCTAAGACTGGGAATATCATAATACTCAAAACTGGAAGCAACCTGGATATTCATTAATTTATACCCGAAACTGGAAGCAACCCGGATATTCATTAATTAGATTGAATAAATAAATTATAGTGGATTATAAAAATAGAAAATTAATAAAAATGAATGAACTATATAGCTATATCAAGAATAAAAATGGATTTCACAGTTATAAGCTGAGCAAAGAAACTAGATACAAAATAAAATACTGTATGACTGTACTCATAAAGTTTAAAAACAGCTAAGGCTACTATGATATTAAAAGTCAATTAGTGGTTAGAATAGAAGGGAGAGATTGCTGATTAAAAGAGAAAGAGAACATAGAGGGATTTCTGAGATGCTAGAATTTTTTTTTTACACTTTTGAGTTATTACAGTGATATATTAATTGATATGTACAATTATAATTTTGGACTTTTGTGTATGTATGTTTCATTTAAACATTAAAAATAAAACAGGATAGGGGCCGGCCCGTGGCTCACTCGGGAGAGTGTGGTGCTGATAACACCAAGGCCACAGGTTCGGATCCCATATAGGGATGGCCGGTTAGCTCACTGGGTGAGCCTGGTGCTGACAACACCAAGTCAAGGGTTAAGATCCCCTTACCGGTCATCTTTAAAAAAATAATAAATAAATAAAACAGGATAACAATAGTACCTAACTCAAAATATTCTCTCCCATAGCCTTAGGCAATTTGGAAAATTAATATAGAAGCTAATCAATGTACCAAATTCAATTCACTGTCAGAAATTTTCTTCTGAAATTGTGTTAAGTGGCAGAATTTAGAATATTTTCTCTCATTAAAACCCAAATCCAATATTTTAATAATCCCATGCAAGTATTATTGATTCTAAGGTCTTCCTGTCCATGTTAGAAATAGGTTTATGGAAAATGATAGCAACATTATATAAGAGCCAGAACTAACACTCCTACTAAGATCTCAGAAAAACATTTTGAAAATAGACAAGGCATTTTGAAAGAATAATGAAAAATTAACTTATAACAATTGAAGCATTTTTGCTTCTGAATGAATCCATATGAATCCATATTATTTCTTCAACCAAGATTACCTTCAAAGGCCCTTTCTCCTTTCTCCCTCACAATGTGTCTGGCACTTGGAACACTTTTTTTTAAAGAATGAAAGAATGTCTCTCCATCTGAGGTGTAAATTTGTTGAGATTAAGTAACTTATTTATTTGCTTTTTAATTCTCACACTTAGCAAAAGGCCACGCACAAATTAAAGAGTATATAAATATTTCTTGAATGAAACCAAAATATATATTAAATACAGGAAATAGTAATCTTAGAAAAATTGTTTTGAGTTAAATGAACAAAAAGCCCTGAATAATTTCAAATAATATTTTCATATCATAAATATAAATATATGTGATAATTTTTATAATGGCAACCTTGTTTTTAACCAGACTTTTTTTTGAGCTATTAATGCCAGTGATACATCTGTTCTTCATGTCAACATTTTTAGTTATGTGATAATTTTAGAAACTCCTTAGAATATGTTACTGTTTGAATGTCCCCTCCAAAAATCATGTTGAAATTTAATTGCCATTGTGATAGTATTAAGAGGTGGGACCATTAAGTGGGGATGAGGCCATGAAGGCTTTGCCCTCGTGAACTGATTAGTGTCATTACCACAGGAGTGGATTGTTAAAAAGTCTGGCCCTCTCTTTCTCACTCTTGCCGTTGCTTGCCTTCCACCTTCCACCATGGGAGGCTGCAACAGCACATAGGCCCTCTTCGTAAACTGCCAGCATCTTGATATTAGACTTCTCAGCCTCCAGAACTGTGAGAAATACATTTCTTTTTTTTTTTTTATAAATTACCCAGCCTGTGGTATTCTGTTATAGCAACACAAAACAGACTAAGACAAAACCTATGTGTTTGGTGCCTCTAAATTGAACTAAGGCCCTCATTTTTCTTGCCTGAATCACTGTAGTGACCTCCTCTAACCTCCTTTATCTTCTCAAATCTAATCTCTTATTACTCATTTAGTCATGGTATTAAAACAAATCTAACCATGGCACTGTCCTCAGTCAGGATTACCCAGGGCTGTCTAGTAGAAAAATAATGCAAGCAACATACGCAATTTTAAGTTTTCCATCGCCACATTAAGTAGAAAGAAATATATGAAATTGATTTTAACAATATATTTTATATAACCTAATATATCTGAGATATTATTTTAACATAGAATCAATATAAAATTATTAATTATATATTTTACATTCTTTTTATTCATACTAAGTCTTTAGACTCTTGTATATATTTTACATTTATGGCACTTCTCAATGTGGTTTATTTGCATATCGCAGGTTTGATAGCTACATGTGACTAGTGGTTATTGTATTGGACAGTGCAGTTCTAGTCCTTAGTTATCTTCTCTAATCCATTTTCACTCATTTCATTGGTGATCTGATGTAATCTCATGGGTGTTAAATATTTCCGTGCTAATGACTCCCAAACTTATTTTTTAAGCCTAATTCTCTCTTCTAAACTTTGGATTCTGCATTGAAGAGGACCTGATATTTCCAGTTGAATATTAAATATCTCAAACTCCACATGTTCAAAACAAACTTATGGTCTTTCTCTGAACACCAGTTCTATTCACAGTCTTCCCTGTATCAGCTGATGCCAAGTGATTCCTTCTATTATCTTAAACCCAAATCCTGGCATTATCTTTGACTTCTTTCCCATTCTACACCCAATGCCGCAGGATATTCAATTTTCTCTACCTCAGTATACATCTAAAATCATTACACTCACCACCTTCACTGCTACCAACTTTGTCTGAATCTCATCTGCATTTCTGCAGGAGCTTTCTAAAAGGTTACCTTGGCCCCCTTCATTCTCTAATCAACCCAGCAGTCAAAGTGATCCTTTTAAAACTTAGGTACATTATTTAACTCTGTTCGTGAAACACTATCTAAACTAGAATTTCACTTAACAGCAAAAGCCAAAATCCTTACAAAGGCTTATAAAGCCTTGTATTACAGGCCCCCCAGTATCCTTCCTATGATTGCTCTTGCTCACTCTGCTCCAGCAATACTGGCCACACTTTTTTATGAATACTTCATGCACAACAGACATTGGAGACTTTGTTCTGGCTATTTCCTCTCCTGGAAAGTTCTTTCCCCACATAACTATGTGGTGAAAACCATCATATTTTCAAGTTTTTTCTTAAGTCACCATACTAGTTTGAACTTTTGGTCACAGTTCTTTACTTAAGGCAATAATAATATACTTCCCTACTCTTTCCATGGTCTCATGGTGGTTGGTCTCTGTTTCCCTGCAGCTTAATTAGAACTTGGCCATTTTATTTGAATTGGCTGGGATTTTAGCAGAAATAACCTAAGCCAAGGTTTGAAATGTTCTTGTGTGATTAGGCTTATCCTCTTGTGTTCATGCCTTTCATTGTGAAAAGAATATTATGTTCAGTAGCCACCAGTCTACAGAGAACGTGATACAAATTAATCAGATCTGGACCCAATCTATAGCCTGAAGCCAAGTCTACCTAATTTCAGCCCGTATCAGCTGAATCTCTGCTAACTCTGCATGAGTAAGAAATAAATGCTTGTAGCTGTATGCCACTGGGTTTTGTGGTGGTTTGTTATATAACAATAGATTGGTAATGGAGTCACTTTTCAGAGTGACTCTACTTACCTCGACTGTCCAGTTTTAAATGGTAACCCATATTCCCTTACCACTTTCCTAGAAATTACAGTCCCCCTTAACCTACTATTTTTCTTTTTATCTTCTATAGCTTTATCATCTTCTAACATACTAGAATAAAAGCTTCATAAAGACTGGAACCTTTACTTTGTTTGCTGATATATCTCAGGTATCTAGAACAGTGCCTAAAACATAGTGGGTACTCAGTAAGTACTGGTTGAGTGACCAAACTTGAAATATATTATTATTATTATTATGAGTTTCATTCAGGATGATGTGGGGGACAGTGGCACATCACTCACCATTATATGCTTCTTTTGGATTATCCTCCTTCAAGGACAATGGTACATCACTTACCATACTATCAAACACAATAAAATTTACTTTAGAAATCTCTGTTCAATTTCACCAAATTTTTCTTGGACCAATAGAACACCAAGACTTCATTTTTCTTTCTCTACACAAGTTCTACTTCTTCAGCAACTACGCTTTCTCATCATTACTTGCTGCACTGGCAAAATAAACGCCATATGGTAGTTGAAAAGTCACCAACCATTTTCTGATTTCTAAAATGCCCCTTGTGCACTTTATCATTGTTCCCCATATCCAAGAAGGATGTAAACAGTAGCCCCTTTTTTTTTTTTGTCTTTTTTCGTGTCCGGCAACGGATCACAACCCTCAGTGTCGCGCNACAGTAGCCCCTTTTTTTTTTTGTCTTTTTTCGTGTCCGGCAACGGATCACAACCCTCAGTGTCGCGCCCGTACCGGACCGGGACCGGCAACGGGATCGCAACCCTAGGTGCTGCGCCCGCCCCTCGTTCAGCCAGTGAGCAGGAACCAGTCTGTATGTGGGATCCGAACCCTTGGCGGGAGCGCCGCCGCACTTCCCAAGCAGCACACTGTAGCAGTGCGCCACCGGGCCGGCCCTAAACAGTAGCCCTTTAACAAAAAACTTTTTACTGTGAAACAGGATTACTGATAAGAATCTTTAAGTTTTTTTTTTTTTCATGTTGATATATTCCTTTTCAACTAGACATAAAAATGAGTTCCTTGAGAACAGGTGGTGCAGTTTTAGTGTTCTGTCTCTGGCACACTGCTTGATTCAGAAACAGTCATTAAATGCAGTAAATAAATTAATGATTAACAATCAGAGATTTGATTATTTACTCACAAAATGGGATGACCAAAATGGGTATCCTGTTACTGATGCAAGAGGAAGATATATTCTTCCAAATGCAAGACCTTGTGTGCGAAACAAATATGCCCAGATCAGTCCCAGGGAGAGAACAATCACACCAGTCATTATTTGTATGGCCTGGAAGGAAAGAATACCATCATTAATTACTTACTTTTCCAATTCAACCTTTGAAAGGAGTATACATCAAGAAAAAGCCAAGGTTGGGAAGAAAGGTGACAACCTAACAGAATTTCAGGTTTCTCCACATTCAGCTCAGGTGAGGAGAGTTTGTTATTATTTTACAGCAGTTTGGCAGATATAACGGCTATTTACATATTTAATAAAGTTATACTGGGAGCCTGTTTATCTGTTTGGTTCAAGGGGTCATACAGAATAAGTCCTGCAGCCCTGAAAGAATTGATCTCCCTCAAGACTCAGTCAATGTGTGGTCAATAATCCTTGACCTGTGTCGTCAACAATTCTTGACCTAGGTCAACAAATCATATCCTGAATGCACCGATCTTACGTTCTATAAGTTTGTGATGTGCTCCTGTTATGTTACGTGATTATGGCAAGACCCAAGAAGTGGCTAGTTGATGGGAATACTCCTTTCCGTTATAGATTATGCTGACCTCCAGGCAGCACAAAACCGTGCACACAGTGGTACTTTGACAGGCTGTGGCAGAGGGAAGAGGCAAGGGGAAATTGGGGCGAATGAGACTTTCTCCACTACTGCCATGCTGTGAAGTTTCAGCTCCTTGTTTGCCTTAGAACACAATGGCTTCCTCTGAAGTCTGAGTTTAGTGAAAATTGCAGGATTTTAAAAAACTTTTTATTTTTAAGTAATTATAGATTCACAGGAATTTTCAAAAATAGTATGGAGAAGTCCTCATACCCCGAATCCAGTTTCTCCCAATGGTTACATCTTACGTAAGTATAGCACAATATCAGAATGAGGAAATTGACCCTGATGTAATGTGTGTATAATTCTGTGCCATCATATCACATGTGTCCATTTGTGTAACTATCACCAAAATCAAGACACAGGACTATTCTCTCACCACAAGATATCCTTTGTACTGCACCTTTATTGTCACTCTTCTCCCAACATCCTTAATCCTGGTAGTCACTAATCTGTTTTCCATTTCCACACTTTTGTAATTTTGAGAGTGTTATATAAATGGAATAATTTAGTATGTTTCTTTCAGTTTGGCTTTTTTCATACAGCATAATACCCTTGAGATCCACCAAGATGTTGCATCTATCAATGTAGTTTGCTCCTGTTGGGAAAATATAGGAAAATGGTCAGGGCCCCTCAGATGTTCAGAATCTTGCCAAGCATTTGATGTAAATACGTACGTGCACCCAGGTGTTCCTTGGTTACTGTCTAATGTAATTGAGTATGTGTACCCAGGGGTCATGGGTTATGGACTTAAGTATAAAGAATGAGTGACTCTGATCCATGGTGCCCCCCACACCCTGGATCCCCCATGGGGGCCGTTGGGAGGCCGCTACTGATGCTGGAGGCTGTTGCTGCTGGGGCCCCTGGGACCCTCCATGAGGCCGCCGCCACTGCCGGACCTGTAAGCTGTTGGACCTCTAAGCTGCTGCTGCTGTTGCTGAGGACTGAGCTCGTGTCGTCTGCCAATGGCTCCTAGGATCTTTCCCAATTACCTAGCATGGACCTG
The DNA here is from genome assembly GCF_000696425.1 of Galeopterus variegatus. NCBI lineage: Eukaryota > Metazoa > Chordata > Mammalia > Dermoptera > Cynocephalidae > Galeopterus > Galeopterus variegatus. Next base: position 46,672 of record NW_007735315.1, on the reverse strand, counting down.
TATGTGAGGGGTCTGGTGACCCAGCCTGGCATGTGAGGGGTCTGGTGACCCACTCTGTAAAATGGGTTTGAAGGTCTTGAGCCCTAGCCCTGACAATACAAATGGAAACTTAGCATAACTAAAATAATGAAACATTTCAGCTTCAGTTACAATTTGCCTTACTCAACAACTGGCATAGTGGTGTAGCTTTGCAATTTGCACAGTTGTTGCAGGATTTGGGGCAGGTAAAATTGGCATAGTCATGGCAGGATTCCGGGCAGGTAAAAGAGCCTGGCAATTTTAGTCATTGCAGGATACCAAGTAGGTAAAGAAGCAGAAAGCCCCTTGGGAGGGGGAGGAAATGTGGCTACCCTTGGGTATGTGGTGCTCAGTGGCTGCTTTCCTATTGACTGCGGTCTGGTTGTTGCTTGCTGTACTATGAGCCAACATGGACCAGAAATCCCATGAAGCATCACAGTTTCAAGACTTGCAGCAGAAAGCAGACAGGTTGAAAGTGCGGATATATGCCCTGGAGGCTGAAGTATAGTAACAGATTATCCCTGCTTCTGACACCAAAGACATACGATGAATCTGATGGTGAGTTGGGGGAGACTGTGAGTCTCCTGGAATGACCTGCTCATCAGAAGTGAAGGACAAGCAGCCTATGGGACTGGGCGGACGAGTAGGCAACCCACAGGTGACCCAATTCACTACTTATGGCTCACATACCCAGGTCAAATTGGTGGGCTTGGGAAAACAATAAAGCAGCAGAAACAGGGAGAGCCCCTGGCTGCTACAGCTATGGGACCTAGGGGTGGATGGTGTAACGTGCTCTGGAGATGATGTAGTAAATGCATGTCATGTTTGTCTGAAAGCAAATGGTTCAGAGGGTGCCACTTAAACCTGATGGCTCAACGGGTGCCATATGAACCTGAGAAAAGAGTGCCACATGCAGATGGGCAGATGGCCCAAGGATGGGTGCCCCTGCAGATTTTCAAGTGTATTTTCACTTGGTGAAAAGGTGGAAAAGTTAGCCTCCATTACTATGCACATGTCTTTGTGGGAATGGTTACAAGATAGCCGCAGATATGCACAAGGGCAGGGCAGCTACTCCTTGATGGACTGGAGAATGCAGTTGTTTTGACTGTGTGGGCAAATGCTGCAGAACTGCCCAGGACTGTGAATGAATAGCCAGTGTAAGCTGAGCTGATTCAAGTAATTCAGGAGCCAGGGATGGGGCAGCTAGATGCTAATGACCAAGACAATAGGAGAAGGGCCCTGAGGGCATTTCAGAAGTTCGGAGGAGTGCCCCTTCCATCATAGACCATGAGGTCTAAGAGAACTGAGTTTCTCTGGAGGGCAGATATGAGGCATCATTGGCCTCAGGAAAGTACTCTCTGCATCCCAGCTGCTCTGGCTGGAGCAGCCCTACCTTGGGTGGCCCCAAGTGTGATTCATGCAGCATCTCTGGAGAGCAAAAGCTGAAAACTTTGGTGGTGTTCACGTTGTGTTAAGTTTGCAGGCCAGGAGAACATGAGAACAGGGAAGGCATGTCAGCCTCCACACAGATTTCAGAATATGTATGAAAAAGCTGCAGGACTCAGGCAGAGACCTGCTGCAGGGGTGGAGCCACTGCAGAGGTCATCTACGGAGCAATGTGGAGCAGAAAAGTGGGGTTGGAGCCCCAACAGAGAACCCCCACTGAGGAAATGACTAGTGGAGCCAGGATGGTGGGACTGCTGCCAGGAGCCCGGAACTGTGGGGCAGCTGGCAATGTGCAGCACAAGCCTGCAAAAACCGCAGGCACCAGGGCAGCTCAATGGGCTGCACCTGGTAGAACTGTAGGAGTGAGACTGCCCAATGCTGTGGGGGTCCAGGTGACTCAGTGTGCTTAATGTTTGCCTTGTTTGCATTTCAGATTTGTTTGGGGCCTGTTTTTTCTCTTTCCTGATCTATTTCTCCCTTCTGGAATGGGAATGTGAACCCAATGTCTGTCTCACTATATCTTGGAAGTAGATAAATTTGTTTTTGATTTTTGCAGGTTCACAGCTGAAAGGAGTTTTGCTTTTGGTCTCAGATGAGACTTTGGATTTTTTTTTTTTCCTTTTTGTCTTTCTCGTGTCCGGCAACGGATCGCAACCCTCAATGTCGCCCCCACACCGGACCGGGACTGGCAACGGGATTGCAACCCTCGGCGTTGCTTCCGCGCCCCGCTCAACCAGTGAGCGGGAACCAGTCTGTATGTGGGATCCGAACCCTCGGCGGGAGCGCCGCCACGCTTCCCAAGCGGCGCACTATAGCAGTGCGCCACCGGGCCGGCCCAAGACTTTGGATTTTTGAGTTGGTGCTGGAACAAGTTAAAGACTGTTGGGATGGAATATCCTCACTAAGGGAACATCGCAAGGATTCTCAATATGCAGATTGTACAGTGAGGGGGTGGACTGTTGGGAAAATATAGGAAAATGGTCAGGGCTCCTCAGATGTTCAGAATCTTGCTGAGCATTTGATGTAAATATGCATATGCACCCAGGCATTCCTTGGTTATTGTCTAATGTAATTGAGCATGTGTATCCTGGTGTCCTGGGTTATGGACTTAAGTATAAAGGATGAGTGACTCTGATCCATGGCACCCTCCCCAACCCGGGGATCCCGGGGATGGGGGATGGGGAGGCTGCTACTGCTGCTGGAGGCTATTGCTACAAGCTGTTGCTGCAAGCTGTTGCTGTCAGGGCCCCTGGGACCCTCCGCGAGGTCGCCGCCACTGCCAGACCTGTAAGCTGTTGGACTTGTAAGCTGCTGCTGCCATTGCTGAGGACTGAGCTCATGTCACCTGCCAATGGCTCCCAGGATCTTTCCCAATTACCTAGTGTGGACCTGCGTGTGAGGGGTCTGGTGACCCAGCCTGGCATGTGAACGGTCTGGTGACCCAGTCGATAGAATGAGTTTGAAAGGTCTTGAGCCCTAGCCCTGACAATACAAATGGAAACTCAGTATAACTAAAATAATGAAACATTTTGGCTTTAGTTACGATATGCCTTACTTGACAACGGGTGTAGTAGTGTGACTTTGCAGCTCCTTTTGTTATTTCTGAGTAGTATTCCATGATATGAATGACTATAGTTGTTTAACTATTCACTGATTGAGGGGTATTTTGATAGTTTCCAGTTTTGAGGCTATTACAAATAAAGATGGTATGAACAGTCATGTATAATTTCTTGTGCAGACATTAGTTTTCAGTTCTCTAGGATAAATGCCCAGAGTGGACTTGCTGGGTTTAATGGTAAGCGTATACTTAGTATTTAAAGAAACTGTCAAACTATTTTCCAGAGTGGCTTTACCATTTTTATATTCTCACTAGCACCATTTTTTTTTTGTCCTTTTTTGTCTTTTTTTGTGACCGGCAACGGATCGCAACCCTCGGTGTCGCGCCCGTACCAGACCGGGACCGGCAACGGGATCGCAACCCTCGGTGTCGCGCCTGCACCTCGCTCAGCCAGTGAGTGGCCGGTCTGTATGTGGGATCCGAACCCTCGGCGGGAGCGCCGCCGCGCTTCCCAAGTGGCACACTGTAGCAGTGCGCCACCGGGCCGGCCCGCTAGCACCATTTTTAAATGGGTAAAAAACAATTGTGAAAATACTATGTAAAAGATAATCATACATCATTTCCAATTCAGAATTAAGTGTAACTCAGTAAAATAAAGCACCACAATGTGAATAAATAAAAAAAGAAAAGAATTTCCAGAATTAAAAAAAATTCTAGATAAAAATTCTTTGTCAGATACATGGTTTCAAATATTTTCTCCTATGTAGCTTGTCATTTTATCTTCCTGACAAGGTCTTTCACAGAACAAAAGTGTTTTGTTTTAATTTTGATAAAATTCAATTTATTGATTTTTTTCTTTTATGGATGAACCATGCTTTTATTGTCTTTTTTAAATTTGTTTTTTGAATTGAAACATTGATCATACATATTTATGGAGTACAGAGTTGACTGTCAGTATTTGTGTACAGTATGTGATGGTCAAATCAATATTGTTAGCATGTTCATCACTACAAATTGTAATTATTCTTTGTGTCTCTTACCCAGTTACTCCCTAACCTCTTCCCTCCCTCTCCTCCTCCTCTTCTTTCTCCTCCTCCTCCTCTCTCTCTCTCTCCCCCCCTTTTATAAGTGAGGACATGTGGTATTTCTCTTTCTGTGCCCAGCTTATTGTACCTAACATAATTTTCTCCAAGCACATCCATGTTGCTTCAAATGGCAAAATTTCATTCTTTTTTTTACAGCTGAGTAGTATTCCATTGTGTGTATATACCACATTTTCCTTACCCAGTTGTCCGTTGATGGACACTTAGGTTGGTTCCATATCTTGGGCACTGTAAACAGAGCTGCAATGAACATGGGAGTGCAGGTGTCCCTTTGACATGACAATTTCCATTCCTTTGGATATATACCTAGAAGTGGGATTGCTGGGTTATATGGCAGTTCTATTTGTAGTTGTGTGAGAAACCTCCATACCATTTTCCATAATGGCTGTGCTAATTTACAGTCCCACCAAAAGTGTAGAAGATTTCTCTTTTCTCCACATCCTCACCAGCATTTGCTATTCTGTCTTGATAATAGCCAGTCTAACTGGGGTGAGATGATATCTCAATGTGGTTTTGTTTTGCATTTCCCTGAGGATTAATGATGTTGAGCATTTTTTCATGAACGTATTGGCCATTTGTATGTCTTCCTTTGAAAGATGTCTATTTAGCTCCTTTGCCCACTTTTAAATTTAATTATTTTTATTTATTTATTTATTTATTTATTTATTTCAGTGAGTTCCTCATATATTCTGGATATTAATTCCTTGTTGGATATATAGTTTTCTCCCATTCTGTAGGTTCTCTTTTCACTCTGTTGGTTTTCTCCTTTGCTGTGCAGAAGGTTTTTAGTTTGATATAATCCCATTTATTTTTTCTTTTGTTGCTTGTGCTTTTGGGGTCTTATTCATAAAGTCTTTGCCCTGTCCTACATCCTGAAGTGTTTCCCTTATGTTTTCTTCTAGGAGTTTTATAGTTTCAAGTCTTACACTTAAGTCTTTAATCCATTTTGAGTTGATTTTGGTATATGGCGAGAGGTATGGGTCTAGTTTCATTCTTCTACAAACCGATATCCAGGTGTCATGTTTACAAACTCCTCATTTAGTCCAGATGCCAAATATTTTCTCTTATGCTTTCTTCTAAAAGTTTTATAGTCTTTTATTTTATATTTAAAATCTCTGATCCATTTTGAGTTAATTTTTGTATAAGGTGGGGACTTCTGAGTTTTTTTTTTTCCTGATAGCTATCTAATTGTTCCAACACCATTTGTTAAGAAGACTATACTTCCTCCATTGAATTACTTCTACCAAAAATCAGTCAGCTGTACTCGTATGACTCTATTTCTGGATCGTGTGTTCTGTTCCATTTATTTATGTATCTATTGCTACACCATTACTACATAGTCTTGATTACTGCAGGTATGCAATGTCATAAAATTAGGTAGTGTAATTTCTCCCACTTTATTCTTCTTTTTCAAAAATGTTTAGCTATTACAGTTCCTTTGCCTTTCCATATAAATGTTAGATAATCTTATCTATATCTATAAAAAATGTTGCTAGGATTTTGATAGGGATTGTGCTAAACCTATCTGTCAATTTGGAGAGAATTAATATTTTTGTTGAGCTTTCCAATCTACAAACACATCTTTTCATTTATGTAACTTACTTTGAATTCTTTCATAAATAGTATTAATTTTAAATTTTGGTTTCTAGATGTTCATTGCTATTATATAGAAATATAATTCATTTTGCATATTGATCTTTTGTCCTGTGACCTTGCTGAACTCACTTATTAGTTCTAGGAATGCTTTTTTTAAAAAAAATTTCTTGGGCTTTTCTACATAGATCATAATGTCATCTGTAAATAGGGACATTCATATTATTTCCTTTCCATTCTATATGCTTTTTATTTCCTTTTCTATCTTACTGATCTGGCTAGGGCTTCCAGTAGTATGCTCGTAAGCATGGTGAGAGCAGACATCTTTGCATTGGTCCTGATTTTAGGGGGAAAGAGTTCAGTTTTTCATGATTAAGTATGATGTTAGCTGTAAGTTTTTCACAGGTATTCTTTATCAAGTTGAGGAAAATCCCCTGTATTCCTGTTTTTCTGAGAATTTGTGTGATGAATGGGCATTGAATTTTGTGAAATGCGTTTTTATTTTGCCCCAGTTGGCATGATCATGTGATTTTTTTTCTTTAGCCTATAATATGGTGGATTACATCGATTGATTCTTGAATATTGAACCAGCCTTTTGTCCCTGGAATAAACACCACATTGTCATGGTGTAAAGTATTTTTATATATTGTTGAATTATATTTGTGTCTATACTGTGAAGAATGTTGATCTGTGGTTTTCTTCTTTTATGATGTCTTTGTCTGTTTTGATATCAGAGTAATACTGGCCTCCTCAAATGAGTTGGGAAATGTTCCCTCCTCTTCTGCTTTTTGGAAAATATTGAGAAGTGTTAAATATTCCAAAGACATCTGGTAAAATTTTCCTCTGAAATTCAGACCCGCAGAATTCTTTTTTAGGAGTTTTAAAATTACAAATTCTGGTCCCTGAGGCTCTGCTTTTTTGTTTGTTTGTTTGTTTATTTACTCTCTGTACTTAAAACTGGGTATTTTTTTATCATTCTATCTTTGAGTTTATTGATTATTTCCTCCTTCTTTTACATTCTTCTGTTGAACCCATTTAGTGGGTTTTAAAATTTCAGTTGTTGTATTTTCCAGTTATGTCCATTTGGTCCTTCTTTATAGCCTCCATTTCCTTGCTTAAACCTTTATTTTTTTCATTTGTTTTAAGCATGTTCATAATTGTTTGTAACATTTTTTCTGATGGATACTTTAAAATCCTTGTCAGATAACTCTAACATTGTGCCATCTTGGTGTTGCCATCTATGGACTGTCTTTTCTCATGCAAGTCTAGATTTTCCTAGTTCTTTTTGAATAAGTAATTTTCAATTGTTTCCTGGACTTTTTGGGTGTTATGTTCTGTGACTCAAGATATTGATTAAGGTCAGCAAGATGGTGGACTAAGAAGCTTCAGGCTCTTCCCTTTCCATGAAAATGTAAAATAAAAAACAACAGACTGACTAAAATAGCTTTGGGGAACTCAACATCCTTTCATGATAAAAACTCACAGCAAACTAGAAACAGAAATAAGCTACCTCAATACAAGAGGGGCCATATATGGCTTTTCCATACAAAAAGCCCATAGGTAACTACATATTCAGTAGTGAAAAACTGTCATCTTTTCCTGTAACATCACGAACAAGACAATAATGCCCACTTTCACTATAGTACTGGAATTCCCAGCTAGATATATTAGCCAAGAAAAAGAATTAAAAGGCATCCAAATTAGAAAAAGGGAAGTAAAATTATCTCTGTTCACAGATGGCATAATCTTACATGAACAAAACACTAAAGTTTCTACAAAATGTGCTGGAACATATAAATAAATTCATCAAAGTTGCAGGATAAAAAAAATTCAACACACAAAAATTAGTTGTTTCTAAACACTAAAAATTAACAATCACAAAAAGAAATCAAGAAAGAAATTCCATTTATAATAGCAGAAAAAAAGAATGAAATACTAAGAAATAAACTTTCCTAAGGAGGTGAAAGACTTATACACTGAAAACTATAAAACAGTGCTGAAGGAAATTAAAGATACCAATAAATGTAAAGATACCTGTGTTCATTAATTGGAAGACTTAATATTGTTAAGTTGTCAATATTACTACCCAAAGGGATCTACAGATTCAATGCAATTACTATCAAAATATCAACTTTTTTTTAAAATAGAAAAATCCTTCCTATAATTCATATGGAATCTTAAAGGACCCTGAATAGCTAAAACATTCTTTAAAAATAAGAACAAAGTTGGATGTCTCATAAGTCTGATTTCAAAACTTACTACAAAGCTACAGTAATCAAAACTGTGTGCTGTTGTCATAAAGTCAGACATATAGACCAACGGGATGCAATAGAGAGCCCAGAAATAAACCCTTCCATGTGTAGTCAAATGATTTTTGACAAGGGTACTAAGACCATTCAGTGGAGAAAAGACAGTTTTTTTAATAAATGGTGTTGGCATATTGCACACAGGTATTTATATTCAATGCTGTATCCCATAGATATGTATAATCGATTACATTTTAATAAAAAAATTTTTAAAAAATGGTATTGGGAAAACTGAATATCTACATACAAAAGAATGAAGTTAGATCCTTACCTTACACCATATACAAAAAGTAACTTTAAATATATAAAATATCTAAATCTAAAACCTAAAACTACAAAACTCTTAAGGGAAAATATAGAGAAGCTTCATGACATTGAATTAGGCAATGATTTCTTGAATATACCAAAAGTACAGTCAACAAAAGAAAAAACAGATAAATTGGACTACATCAAAATTAAAAACTTCTGTGCATGAAATGACACAACAAACAGAGTGAAAAGAAAATCCACAGAATGGTAGAAAATGTTTGCAAATCATATATATGATAAGGGTTTAATATCCAGAATATATAAAGAACTCCTACCATTTAGCAACAACAAAAACAATGCAATTAACAAATGAACAAAAACTTGAATAGACATTTCTCCAAAGATGACATGAGTGGTCAATAAGCACATGAAAAAACCCTCAACATCACTAATCATTAGGGAAATGCAAATTAAAACCACAATGAAATACCATCTCACACTCACTAGGATGGCTGCTATCAAAAAGGCAAAAAATAACAAGTGTTGAGAGGATGTGAAGAAATTGGAACCATTGTGCATTGTTGGAGGGAATGTAAAATGGTGCTGCTGTTACAAAACCAGTTTTGAAGCTTCTTAAAAAAGATTAAGCATAGCACTACCATATGACCCAGCAATTTCATTCCTAGGTATGTATACAAAAAAATTGGAAGTACAGACTCCAGGTACTTGTACACCCATGTTCATAGCAGCGTTACTGGCAATAGCCAAAAGTTGGAAGCAACCCAATGTTCATTGATGGATAAATACATAAACAAAATGTGGTATGTACATACAATGGAATATTATTCAGTCTTGAAAAGGAAGGAAATTCTACAACATGAATGAACCTTGTTGACATCACGCTAAGTGAATAAGCAAATCACAAAAGGGCAAGTGTTGCATGAGTCCACTTATTTGAGGTACTTAGAGCAATCGAATTCATAGAGACAGAAAATAGGATGGGTGCTAGTGGCTGTGCAAAGGAGGGTAAGGATTTTATTGTTTAATAGGTTACAGGGTTTTGGTTTATCAAGATGAAAAGAGTTCTGTGGATGGATGATAGAACATCCACACTTAATGCCACTGAACAGTACACTTAAAAATGGTTCTGATTAGAAATTTTATGTGTATTTTACCACAACTAAAAAAAGACATTACTTAAATCTTCTGTTTCACCAGATCTTCTCAGATACTATGCTGACAATGGCACAGGGCATAGCCTTGTTACTCCTAGGTGGGAGTGGAAGGTTAGATTCCAACTTAGCCTCAGTTGACACCTTGTGGGGATCATCTTAGTATTGGTGGGTGGGGATGGAAGTTCAGGCTCCCCAGTAAGTCTCTGCTGACACCACTATAGCAGGGTGGGGAAGGTAACCACATCACTGCTTCCCTATGTAGCTTACTGACACTGGGAGGCTGGAGTAGGGAGCCCATTACTGCTAAGAGGTAATAAAAGTCTCAGCTTCCCAGTCAGCTTCATCTGACACAACCCTGGGGAAGGAGAGAGGTGTTCTGTTATAGCAAAGTAATGATGGAAGTTTAGGCTCCCACAAGGACATTGTTTATGGAGATGGGGGGGCAGGCCATAGTTTTTACTATTGTATTTGGCTAGAGTAGGGTAATTACTGTCTAAACATTTTCTGCCTTGCTAGGCTTCCCCTTTCCTTAATGTATGACTGGAAAAAATAAGCTTTTCTTGGAGCTTTTTTTCCTTATTAGTGTTTGGGGTTGCAGGTTTCTTGAGCACCCAGTTTAAGTATGTGAAGTAAAATGAAATCCCAGGAAACCCATTACCATGTCATTCCTTGGGTTCCAAGTTCCTAGCTCTTCTTCCTCCTTATTTGTACTTTTCAGCCTTCTTATATTTGTCCAGAGTTTTTTTTTTTTTTTTTTTTTTTTTTTTTTTTTTTTTTTTTCGTGTCCGGCAACGGATCGCAACCCTCAGTGTTGCCCCCGCACTGGACCGGGGACCGGCAACGGGATCGCAAGCCTCGGTGTTGCTCCCGCGCCTTGCTCAGCCAGTGAGCGGGAGCCGGTCTGTACGTGGGATCCGAACCCTCAGACGGGAGCGCCGCCGCGCTTCCCAAGCGGCGCACCATCCAGTGCGCCGCCAGGCCGGCCCCAGAGTTTTAACTGTAATTAGTGGTAAAAACTCCATATTGTCCAGAATTGAAAGTTAAGAATGTTTTATTGGATGAAATGAGACCTGAACCCTGTGTCTTCTTGGATAATGGTAGATCTCATTAGAAAGACAGTAATGTGGCCAGTAATAGAACTACTTATTTTCAGGCACACTTCAACTATTCCTCCCCAATACCCAGACCAGATAAGTGGAGAAGGGTGTTAGGAATCCCTGTTTTAACATCATAACATTGGGAAAGAGGAGAAGAAGAAATATTGGGTTCATTTCTTGCTTTCTGTAAGGCTCTTAGTATAATTCTGACAGAGGATCAGGTATATCTTAACTAAGTGAAGGAAATTATAGACTTGTGATGCTGAAAATTTTCCTGAACCAATTTTCCTGCTTTAATCTTGCTTAATTAGGTTTGACTCCTAATTTGGCTCCATCATCCAACAATATGGGTTGATAACGCACCACTACGTGTGGATAACGCAGAATCATTCAGCAATATTGGTGGATACCTGCTATATTTAATGGGCTTGATTGGGAAAAGAGTGCTATGTCTGGGGGGTTAATGTTGAGAACACAGTGCTGTTATGACCACTGTTCACAAAGCTTTACAGTCTGTAGCTTCTCCTGAATGTAGTTCCCACACTCTGACCATCTCATTTAGGGCCATATCATCAGCTTATCTTGAAATAGTTTATACATGACAAAAATATATTTTCCACTCATTTCCAGATTCAGGGTATATTATCTAAGTATGAGTAGGTTGTAATGGTGTTGGGTCATTTAATGTAGTTGATAGACCCATAATTTCTGCTTTATTTAATTTTAGCCTGATATACAGATTATGTATTCAGGCTACATGTGGAAAATGCAGATGCTATGTAACCATTTCAGGAAACTTTCATTAGCTCTCCTTCACTTGGAGAGTTCATAGTAGAGGTGGTTAAATTCTCCTCCCTTGTATATTTAGAAGTTGCAACTCTATAGTCATTTATTTGCTCAAGTAGCATTTAGTTCTTACCCCCAACAATCTCATTTCCTCTCTTATCCACAGACGATTTTGTGGCATTTTCCACTAAGATATGATAGAGAAATATGAGGATAAATGTGTTCCTTTCCTGTAGGAAAATATGGAGACAAAATTAGTATCAAATATTTTCTTGGGTAAGATACTTAAACTTGAGAGGGAAATCAATTCATTTTTCACTACTTTGTAGTCCTTTGAGATATGTTTTTGCATCAAACCACCACTATTACTATTGTGACAAAATCCAATAGTTACCTCTCAAATAGTTTTGGGCATTTACCAACCTTAAGTTAGACTGCAGTAAATAGCATGTGGTGGCTGCCCCCAATCACATCAACCCCTCTGGAAATTACCCATATCCCCACATTAACAGGGTCAGAAAAATTGGACTTTTGACTGCCAGGGATTATTCTCTTACTCATTCTTGTTTCCCTACAAATTAAAGTCTGGTTCAAGGGTGCCTGACTGGAAGAACCCATGTCACATTCCTACACCAGGGAGGCTGGAAAATAAAGTGCTATATATTATACTTCGGAAAAGTGAGCTTCACAAGTTAGGGGCCAATAAAAATACAGGGAGAGTGTTCAATAGATAAGAAAATTACGACTCGCAGATAGCTACCATTTAAGTTGTGGATAACCTTTGTTATTCTATCATGTGTAACTTATACCAATCCTCCCTAGCTTCCATATTTAATATACACAAGAATCATTCTTTGATCCTAGCTGGTTGAGTCAAGAGTGAACACTTTACTGAAGTGGGTCCGTGATATATTCTTTCCCTGATTGTTTGGGCTGATATTTTGATAAGATGTAAAAAACTAAGGAGCAGTGGCATTGGCATGTTCTACCCTAACAGACAAAGTTGTAAAGAAAGTTTCGAGAGTGAGAAAAGTAGAGAGGACAGGCAGAGAAAAGCAGAGGCAGAAGGTGCAGAACTCCCCAAGTTTCTGGTGGCTTTCCCTTTTCTAGTTCCAATTTCTTTTGGAAGCCTGGATGACTTCTTGTTCTTCCATTATGAAAATATAACTGTTCATATATTGCAATAAATACATCTGAATTTTGCTGAAACTAGTAAGAGAGAGTTTCTGTTTCTTGCAATCAAAAAGCTTTTTAATTTTAAGTCGCCTTATCTTTTAACTTTTCTCAACAATATGGCTTTGACAATCTAGTCTCGCCCATCTCCAATGTCTGATGATTCTTCTTTGCTTTTTACTTCAACCTCTTATCATGGCCATATCTGAACATTCACATCCTGTATTCAAATTCTTCATTTCAAACCTTTTCCTTCCACTTATACATACCATGAACTCTTAAGTTTAAGTTGCCCATTGATACTAGAAATTGAGAAAAAATAGAAAGGTATAGTGGAGTCAAAGGAGTTCAAATCTTACCAGTTATTGTGTGACCTTGTCCATATTATTTACTCTTCCAGAGGCCCTTTCCTCGGCAGCAAAAAACCTGTAGGGTTATGTTGGCGAACAAGAGAAACTGGTACAAAATTGAAACTCCAACAAGAGGAATTAGTGTCCGCAACGCCTCGGTGTAGTCCACACTGGCAATGGCTTCCTACACTCACCTGATCCCAGGGCCAGCGGGGTTTGATCGTGCAAGTGACGCCTTTCGTTCCGGACCTTCCCGCTGCGGGTGCTGGCGCAGCCTGGTGGGCACCGCTCCCTCGGTCGTGCCCCTTACTCTCCCTCGCGCGATTCCAACGCGGCGGTTGTGGTCAAGAGCGCGGCTGCCAAGCGCGCGGCGCGAGGAGACCCGCGGACGGGGACGCGGGGGCGGCTGCTAGGACGTGGGGGAG
>NW_007735315.1:31725-32349 GCF_000696425.1 Galeopterus variegatus | reverse complement strand
GGAGGTGTGGCGGCGGCAGCTGACGCAGGTAAACCTTTTCCTGCCTGTGTCAGCATCATACCGCCCGTGGACCTCGCCGAGCCCGAAAACAACCACAGGCTGTTTCTCTGGGTGCCTCTAGAGACTTCTCCATCAAGCAAGTGCTCTCTTCTCCACTTTTCTGCGACGTTAGTATCAGCGAAAGTCTTTTTACCTTTAATTCCCACATGGCCTAGAGGGAAGAGTACAGGTCAGCAAATCTGAGCTCTCTGATCCTTACTTTTCCTTTTCTTAGATAGTTGTGTGCTTGGGCAAAATACTGAGATCGTTCCTGTTCCTTAGATTGTTTTTTGGTACAATTGAGATGATACATGTTCTGTGTACATTACTAACTTACTCTGAAAACTGAAATCGGCTTATACAAGCTTAAAATCTCCTGTGATAATCAGGTCCCAACAACTGATATATGACAATCCTGACTTGAAGGACATCTCCATGAGGCCAGATACCATGTATAACTTTCTTATTTTTTAAACCACTGAACACTCAGTGTAAGGGGGCTGTGTCCGGCACATAGTGGGAAAGAATAAATGAATCAAATCTCATCTATTCAAACTTCCTCAGCTTATAATGAGCCCAATTTAA
>NW_007735315.1:28777-30399 GCF_000696425.1 Galeopterus variegatus | reverse complement strand
TTCCTTTTTGTCTTTTTTCGTGACCGGCTATGGATCGCAACCCTCAGTGTCGCGCCCGTACTGGACCGGGACGGCAACGGGATCACAACCCTCGGTGTTGCGTCCGCACCTCGTTCAGCCAGTGAGCAGCCGGTCTGTATGTGGGATCCGAACCCTTGGAGGGAGCGCCACCGCGCTCCCAAGCGGCGCACTGTAGCAGTGCGCCACCGGGCTGGCCCCCCCCTTTTTTTTTCTAAACAGGAGAAATAATAGCATGTATATATGCTGGTGAGAATAATCCAGAAGAGAAGAAAAAACTGAAGTCATCAGCTAAAATGAGGATGGGGTAGGAAGACTTCTGTGTCCTCTGGAATCTGCCTTCTATTGTGCATAGACCCCTCTACATCCTCAACTTCTTCACAGGAAGCTTTATGCACCTTCTTGTTCTGAAATCCAACTTTCCTCTGAGGACAATACTTTTCTAAGAGCTTGGTCATTCTTCCCAGAACCAGTAATTCTTGGATGGGAAAAAAGGAGAATACATTTTCTGTGAATTCTGCTGAAGCTTTGAGAACACAATGTCCAATACAGCAATCCTTAGCCACATATGGTTATTTAACATTTGAAATGTAGTTAGTATGAATTGACATGTGTTTTAAGTGCAAAATGCACAGTACTTCAAAATTTGAAGACTTGACATGATAAAAAGAAAGTAAAATATCTCATTAATAATTTTCATCTTGATTATTTAGATGACACATTCAGGTTTAAACTTTTTTGACAGATTAATAAAATATACTACTAAAAGTAATTTCATGTTTCTATTTAGTGTGGCAACTAGAAAAATTTTAAATTACACATGTAGCTCATACTATATTTCTATTGAATATTTCTGTTCTAAACCTTTCCCTGTCTTATAAACTCTTCCCTCCTTCAGCTCTTTTCATCTTAATGTCTTTTTTCCTACATTTACATTAAATTCTCAAACTTAACAAGGCCCCAAAGGCACTAAATGAGTTGACTCTGCCTGTCTTTCTACCTTTACCCTTATTTACCTTCCTTTTTCATCAATCAGTTCTGGCCACACCATCCTCTCAAATCAGCTAAGCCCTTTCTCATGTCAAGATTTTGTTCTTCCTAGTTCTTCTCTTGGAGCACTTGTTTCCTGACTTTTAAAATGGCTGGCTCCACTTCTTTCTGTTCTTTCCATGACATTTAGTTTCAACCTAAATGTTACCTTCTTAGAAAGGAATTTATTTCCTATCTAAAATACTGCCATTTACCCACCCCATCTTTACTTTCTTCCCATCATTTTGTGTATTTCCTACAAAGCATTTTCCTATTTGATATTTTCTAAAATTCTCTTGCTAACTAATGTATTTAACTTATAAATCTATCTTTTCCTTCTAGCTCCACTGGAGTAGGGGTCTTGTCCGTCCTGTTTACACCCAGGCCCCCAAAACAAAGGTGAACTCCTAAATATGCGCTAAGTGAACAAGAGCAACAAGGATGAATTATATATGATTACCTAGGAGTACTTTTTAGTTAAAATAGTAAAAATGCGGTTGAGTAGTACTAGAAAGTGTTTAAATATTACTGTAAATTGTAGAAATTATAAATAAATGATAAACAGTTGATTTAAA
>NW_007735315.1:25706-28584 GCF_000696425.1 Galeopterus variegatus | reverse complement strand
TGACATTTAGTTTCAACCTAAATGTTACCTTCTTAGAAAGGAATTTATTTCCTATCTAAAAAACTGCCATTTACCCACCCCATCTTTTACTCTCTTCCCATCATTTTGTGTATTTCCTACAAAGCATTTTCCTATTTGATATTTTCTAAAATTCTCTTGCTAACTAATGTATTTAACTTATATATAATCTATCTTTTCCTTCTAGCTCCACTGGAGTAGGGGTCTTGTCCGTCCTGTTTACACCCAGGCCCCCAAAACAAAGGTGGACTCCTAAATATGCGCTAAGTGAACAAGAGCAACAAGGATGAATTATATATGATTACCTAGGAGTACTTTTTAGTTAAAATAGTAAAAATGCAGTTGAGTAGTACTAGAAAGTGTGTTTAAATATTACTGTAAATTGTAGAAATTATAAATAAATGATAAACAGTTGATTTAAATAATTATAATTAAAATGACTTTGTTTTTCATCATCATCTGTCTCTTCCTTGAATTTACAATATTTGACTCTCTCCTAGTTCTCTGTGTACCTTTAGGTCACTCCTCCTTGTGGACTCCTTTCCGTGGCCTTATATTTTGTTCTTAAATGATATTCTTCCCTAAAGTCCCTTCTATTTTCACTCTCTTCAGAAATGACAATTAGAAAGACCCTTGGACTAAACATAACAACTTAGTTTTCAAACTTTAAGGTTTTCATTTCTTTGGCTTATTCTGTAATTTGGTTTTTTAACTTCAATTTTGAGGGCCTTAGATGGGGCTTGAGTCTCTAAGACACCATCTGGCCACCACTTTCTAAAGTTTTATAACTAGTTTTTTGTAGACATTTGGATTGCTGGTGCTGGGTTTTCTCTATTGAAATTCCATTTGCATGTACATTGTGTACTACAATCTTATAAATAACTTCCAAAGTGGAATTTCTACCTTAGAACTCTCTACTGAATTCCTAGTCTCATATTTTCAACTTCCCACTGAATGTTTCCACATGGTTCATCCAAAAGCACCTCAGATAAAAAATAACCCAAAGTAAACACATCGTTTGCCCATAAAGTTTTTCTTTTTCTTCCATTCCAATTAACGGCATCACCATCTAGCTAACTGCCCAAACCAGAGCACTGGAATCACTCCTATATCTGACTAATCTACAAATCCTTTTGATTTTATCTCCCATATATAGTTCAAATTTTTCCTCTTTGTCTTCATCTCCCATTGTCCTAGTCAAAGAATGCATCTTCTCTCCTCTGGATAATCGCAGTAATCTTCTAAACTAGATAACTTGCTTTTAGTATAAGTCTCCTCAATTCTTTTTTTTTCTTATAACGTGCCTCAAGTATTTAATAGAAATCAAATTTAAGAAAATGTCATAGTCTATGTAATTTCAAACTACTGGAATTTGCCTCTTTATGCACCTGTTGCTATACCTTGTGTAAACAGTCAAAAAGCATTTGTTGAATGTAAAAAATAAACCACGTATTTTCAATAGGGACAAGTAATTTTTCTGACAGTTTTTTAATTGAAAGATAATTGATTATATATATTTGTGGGGTACAGAATCTACTATCAATACATGTGTACAATATGGGGTGATCAAATCAGGATAATTAGTATACTCATATTTACAAAATGTACTCAATCTTTGTGACTCTTAACTAGTTTCTTCCCATCCCCCCTCCACTTCCCTCTTTCCCAGTTCTAATAACCACAACTCTGTTCTCTCTCTTTTTAAAAAGTCTAATGTACTATCATGATCTTTCTTCCTCCCTCCCTCCCTCCCTTTCTTCCTTCTCCCCTTTATGAGGACATGCAGTATTTCTCGTTATGTGCCTGGCTTATTCCAGTTGACATAATTTTCTCTAAGTTCATCCATGTTGCTGTGAATGGCAGATTTTCATTCTTTTTAATGGCAGAGTAGTATTCCATTGAGTATATATACCACATTTTCCTTTCCCAGTCATCTGTTGTTAGACATTTAGTTTGAGTCCAGCTCTTGGCTATTGTAAATAGAGCTGCAAATAAACATGGGGGTGCAGATATTCCTTTGACATGATTTCCATTCCTTTGGGATACACCCAGCAATGGGATTGCTGGGTTGAATGGCAGTTCTATCTGCAATTGTTTGAAGAACCTCCATACTGTTTTCCATAATGGCAGCACTAATTTACAGTCCTACCAATGGCGTAGGAGGGTTTTCCTTTCTCTAACTTCCTCACCAGCATTTATTGTTCTTTGTTTTTTTGATAATGGCCAGTCTAACTTGGGTTAGGTGACCTTGCAGTGTGGTTTTGATTTGCATTTCCCTGATGCTGAGGGATGGTGAACATTTTTTCATGTGTCTATCAGCCATTTGTACACCTTCCTTTAAGAAATGTTTATTCACCATCTTTGCCCATTTTTTAATTGGGTTGCTTGTTTTCTTACTATTGAGTTGTTTGAGTTCTCTGTATATTCTGGATATTAATCCCTTGTCAGATGCATAGTTTGTGAATATTTTCTCCCATTCTGTAGGTTGTTTTTCTGTTCTGTTGATTGTTTCCTTTGCTGTGCAGAAGATTTTTAGTTTTATATAATCCCATTTGCTTATTTTTTCTTTTGTTGCTTGTGCTTTTGGGGCCTTATTCATAAAGTCTTTGCCCTATTTCCTGGAGTGCTTCCCTATGTTTTCTTTTAGCAATTTTATGGTTTCAGGTCTTATATTTAAGTCTTTAATCCATTTTGAGTTGCTTTTGGTATATGGTGGGAGGTACAGGTCCAGTTTCATTCTTCTGAATATGGATGTCCTTATTAATCTTTCATACTCCTGAGTTTAATATATTCATTGGGACACGGTACACACTCTGAAAGAAATAAGCTAAGCACTGAAATTCTTAGAATCAAGAAATCT
>NW_007735315.1:24071-25044 GCF_000696425.1 Galeopterus variegatus | reverse complement strand
ACACGGTACACACTCTGAAAGAAATAAGCTAAGCACTGAAATTCTTAGAATCAAGAAATCTTAATTCATAGTATTAGATAACAATTGGTAAAACATCTTGAAAGACAAGGCAGAAAACAAACAAAAAACATTAGCACATTTAAAAGAGAGCTACATGCACTCACTGGCATGATTAATACTGCTGAGCAGGGCTTTCTGAAGTAACATTCCATGTTAGAAGAGACGGTAAACTGAATTCAGAACAGAATCTTCGGGAATTCCTTTTATTGTGGAAAGGTAGTCTGTTTGCTTTGAAAAGCAGTTGAACAGATGATCCAAACAATGATAGGACGTAAGAAGCAAAGGAAATGAAAGGGGAAGAAAGACAGCAGAGACTTTCAGGACAGAAAGGAACTTCAATGAAGTGAGGAGAAATCAATGCAGGGAATATGAATTGGAGGGCTTTTGATTCATGTTTGTCAAGGTAGAAGTTAGTTCAGGTAGAAGAATTCAGACTGTGAAATGTGCTTTTTACTTGTAGGGACATAATTATTTAAAGTTTTCCTGTGAATTATACAACATCACACATTAAGTCTTTGTAGCCTGCACTCTAGAGATATTAATGAATCATTTTCATGGTCTCTTACAAAAGCTCCATTAAGGAGAGATGCAGTTATTCAAAGTACCCAGATAAATACTTCCTTGTAATAATCTCATATTTAAATAGGAAAAAACTTTCCCCCTGGAGCCTAGAAAAATATGTGTGAGAAATTTCTTGAATACTGAGGAGAAAAGTCCAACTTGTTTTGTATTTTATCTTGCACAAAATCTGTGGGCTTCATAGCAATTTATTATACAGAGATACCATTATAGCCCACATCAGACATCAGCACCAGTAAAAATTTCATATTTCTAAGGTTTTTAAAAGGTGCTCTCAGCTTCCTCTGCAACAGATGTAAAATTATCTTCATGCCTTTGACCCTGGAAAAAAAAA
>NW_007735315.1:20899-23418 GCF_000696425.1 Galeopterus variegatus | reverse complement strand
TTCTTAAAATCATACATGTAATACATAATTTTAAAAAATACTGTTTTTAAAGTCTTAAAGTGCCATTTTTCCTATTTCTGTCTGATTCCTACAATAACCTACTTTCTTAGTTCCTATTGGATCACTTGTAACTTCTGGTATACTTCCAGACTTTTATAACAAAAATATTCATGGTCTTTTAAAACACAAACAGATGCCAACACAACACAAGTCACTCTATGCTCTCATGACATTTCCCTACTATTACTTATTCCTTCCCTCCAAGGTAAAGGTCACTTTGATTTTTAGGTAATCAATCCTTTCTTTTCTTTCTAATTTAACAGTTTAGCTTTAGTTTTGCCTGGTTTCAAACTTCATATAAATGCAATTAAAAAAGTATGCTTTCTTTTGAGTCTGCCTTTTTATATCCAACATTGTATTTGTAAGATTCATCAATATTGTTAAGTCTAGGTATAGTTTGTTTTAATTGCTATGCAGAATTTTATTAGAGTTATATACCTTAATTTATTCATCACTCACTCATTTGTGTTGTTTCCACTTTGGGGATATTTTTTACTAATACTGCTATATATATTCCTGGAAGAATATCTTGTTACATATGTGCATACGTTTCTGTTGGGTATATACCCAAGGCCTTAATATTCTGATCATAGGATATGCACATCTTAACTTTCAGTAGATAATTCCCTAAAAGTTTTTGAAGTTGTTGCAATAATTTACATTCCAACCAAGATTGTGAGAGAGATTTCTTTTATCCATAGTCTTTACCATCACTTGGAATTGTCAGTATTTCGAAGTTTAGCTATTTTGCTAGGCACTTAATCATATTGCATTAAAGCTTTAATATATTTTAATGTTATTATTGAAATAGTTGAATGTATGTCTATTTTGCTATTTGTTTTCTATGTGTCTCATGTCTTCTGAGTTCTTCCTTAACCTGTTTTTTTTTATTAGACAATAATTTGTGTTATTTTAATTCCTTTGTTGATTTTTTAACTATAATTTTTTTGTTTTAGTTATTAAATATGCATCTTAATTTATCACAATCTAATTCAGATGAATGTAATTTAACTCCAGTAAAATATATCAACTTTGTTTCCATATAGTTCTATTCCTCCCCCCTTTCTTGGTATTATTATTGTCATATATTACATCTAGATATGTATATACCCAATAATATAGTGTTATAATTACTGCTTTTGTAAGTTTATCTTTTAAAATTTAAGAGAAAAAAGGGGAAAATGTATATCTATTGAGGAGAGGTTGGCAAACTGTGACACATGGACCAAATCTGGCATAGTGCCTGTTTGTGTAAAAAAATTGTACTGGAACACAGCGATATCCATTTAGTTATGTATTGCCTATGGATGCTTTCACGTTAAAAGGCAGAGATGAGGAGGTGTGACAGATGAAATTAATATTGGTAATAACATGTCCTTAAATTAAGGAGATTATCCTAGATTGTATGAATGAGCCCAATGCAAATGTCTTTTAAATCAGTTAAGGGAAGACAATACAAAAGATATATTTATTCTGATTTTTATAGTCACCTACATAATTACTTTTACTGGTGCTATTTATTTATTCATGTGCATTTGAGTCTCATCAGATATCACTTCCTTTCAGTCTAAAGAGCTTCCTTTAGTGTCGTAAGGCAATTTTGCTAGCAACACACTTTTTTCTTTTTAAAAACACATTCTCTAAGTTTATTTGTGACTTTATTTCACCTTCATTTTTGAAGGATAATTTTAAAGGATATATAATTTCTACTTGACATTTTTCCTCCCAAAACTTTAATATGCCTTCCTACTACTGCCTGACATCTATTGTTTCTAATCACTGTTGGTTAATCTTATTGTGGTTCCCTTGTACGTGAAAAGTCATGTTTTTCTTGCTGCTTTTTTCCCTTTTTTATCCTTCTGACTTTGAGGGGTGTCTAGAAGTGGATTTCTTTGTGCACATTCTACCTGAAGATCACTGAGTTTCTCGGATGTATAGGATAATATTTTCCATCAAATTAGGAAAAATTTGGCCATTATTTCTTCAGTTTTTTTCCTGTCTCTCCTCCTTCCCCCACTACATTTCTATGGATATCTCATTATACACTTGATGGTGTCCCAAAGGTTTCTGAGGCTCTGTTCATTTTTAGTCTTTTTTTCCCCCCGTTTTTTGGAGTGGATGATCCCTTTTGTGCTATCTTCATGTTTGCTGATTTTGTCTTTTGTCAGCTCAACCCTGCTCTTGAGCACCTCTAGGGAGTTTTTTATTTCAGTTATTGTATTTTTAAACTCCAGAATTTCCATTTGGTTTTTTATAATTTCTGTCTCTCTTACTGATACTCTTATTTGATTAGTCATTGTTATTATCCTTTGATTCTTTAAACATATTTCCTTTAGTTCTTTAAAGTTTTTCTTTGTTGAATCCAACATTTGTCCTAACCTCCTCCCAAAAGACTGTATCTACTGAGTACTCTTTACAAGTGTATGGGTCACTATATCCTGTTCGTTACATTTTTTTTT
>NW_007735315.1:18926-20608 GCF_000696425.1 Galeopterus variegatus | reverse complement strand
TTTTTTTTTGTTGAAAATGATATTTTAGATAATGTATTATAGCAACTTTGGATTCTGATTGCCTCACCTTCTCCCAAAAGCAGTGGTTACTGCTATCTTTTTAGTGACTTCCCTGCACTAATTGTGTAGAGTCTGTTTCCCTTGCAGTATGTGGCTTCTGATATATCTACTCACTTTTTGATTTTTTTAAAAAAATCTTGTTTTTATTTTTAAGACTGGCTTCCTTGGGTTCTCCCCTGGGTCAGCATAAGTGGTCAGCAATGACTGTTCAGAGGTTGTGCTTAAACACCTTGTTAGGTCTGAACTATATCCCACAAAACCAATATTTTAAAGTCTAACCCAAAGTATCTCAGAATGTGACTGTATTTGGAGACAGGGTCTTTAAAGTGGTAATGAAGTTATGATGAGGTCATAATCCAGTATGACTGTTGTCCTCATAAGAGATTAGGGCACAGACATGGAAGTAAGGCCATTTGAAGACACAGGGAGTAGACAGCCATTTGAAAGCCAAGGAGAGAGGCCTCAGAAGAAACTAACCCTGCCAACACCTTGCTCTTGAACTTATAACCTGTAGAGTTGTGAGGAAATAAATTTATTTAAGCCATACAGTCTGTGGTACTTTTGTTATGGCAGCCCTAGCAAAGTAATACCTTGAGCCAGTAAGACTTCTACCTTTTTCCAATGAAAATGAAATACATTGAGGAATGTATTTAGAGTTTAGGCTGCTTATAATTCTGCTCCAGCTTTTAATTTATTTTTGCAAGTCCTCTTGTTCAGCCAGGGGTGAGTGGGTTACTAGGGCCCTGCCAATCTCCTTAGTGTGTGTGCAGCCTTGCACATGTTTATATTCTTCCATACCACAACGGATAAGTAAAATATTATACTAGGGCCCTGCCAGTCTCCTTAGTGTGTGCGTAGCCTTGCACATATTTACATTCTTCCACACCATACCAGATAAGGAGGATATTATCAAGGTCCATTGTGGCTGTCTTTTTCTCTTACTCTCTCTGTTGAGTTTCTAGCTGGTTGCCAGTAAATTTCTTGCCTCAACAATTGTGATCTTAATCAGGCTAGGAGTGACACTGGTCTCACCTGCTTGTTTGCCACTGAGATCACTATTATTTTAATAACATCCCTGGTAATGAAACTTTAGCTTTCTCAAGCCATATGGCTGCTGGTCCTCACAGTCTGACCCACCAAGGTAAATTTTTGCATAATTAAACCTGGAGCGTAGGAGGAATGGGAGCAGCCTCAAGCTAACATGCCACAGACATCCACTGTTCTTACTGAGGTCCAGTAGATTCTCTTAAGCAAACCGTTCTCAATTTGTTGTATGCTTTGGTCAACTTCCTGAATTTTTAAAAAGGTTGTTTATTGACAATTTTGTCTAGTTTTACAATTTCTTTTCTTTTTTTTCCTAATCGCCCAAATTTATTTCATGAGGACATTATCACCTTGATACCAATACCATACAAAGACAAAACAACAACAGCAACACTAAAAACTGCAACAACCTACAGTCTAAGTATCTTCAATGAACATTGATGCAAAAATCCTTAACAAAATAGTATCCATCACAATACAGCTCCACGTCAAAAAATTGTACACCATGATCTAGTGTGATTCACCCTAGTGGTGCAAGGATTGTTCTGCACACACAGGTCAATAACTGTGATACACCA
>NW_007735315.1:15107-18667 GCF_000696425.1 Galeopterus variegatus | reverse complement strand
GATTCACCCTAGTGGTGCAAGGATTGTTCTGCACACACAGGTCAATAACTGTGATACACCACACCCAGAATATCAAGGACAACATTGGTAGGATTATCTCAATAGATGCAGAAGAAGCATTTGACAGATTTCAACATCCCTTCAACATAAAGAGTCTTAGCAAGTTTTGTATAAAAGGAAAGATGCTGACACAGTAAACCCATATAAAGACATAAAGATATACATATATAAAGAAACGAATACATGGAAATGTAGGAAAGAAAGAAAGATACCAAAAGAACAAGAAAAGAACTATACAGAACCATCCTAAATACAGGTTGGCCTTTTAGAACGAGAGGAGCAAAGTGTTGTTCCAAGAAGTGCAAAAGGCAAAAACGGAGGTGGGTTAGTGAGAAATTGATTAGTGGACATGAAGAACGATTCCATCATGCAATGATGGAAGTGCTAATTATACTGATTTGACCATCATGTATTGTATACTAACATGTATAGTCCATTCCATACAACAACCATTCTTAAAATCAATTACATTTCAATAAAATAAATACCCATATCTTTAAAATTTAATAGCACTACACAATATTGGCCAAGAAAATAAATCACCTCAAGATAAAAAAAAAAAAAATACCCAGAATATCAAGGACAACATTGGTAGGATTATCTCAATAGATGCAGAAGAAGCATTTGACAGATTTCAACATCCCTTCAACATAGTCTTAGCAAGTTTTGTATAAAAGGAAAGATGCTGACACAGTAAACCCATATAAAGACATAAATATATACATATATAAAGAAACAAATGAATACATGGAAATGTAGGAAAGAAAGAAAGATACCAAAAGAACAAGAAAAGAAATATACAGAACCATCCTAAATACAGGTTGGCCTTTTAGAACGAGAGGAGCAAAGTGTTGTTCCAAGAAGTGCGAAAGGCAAAAACGGAGGTGGGTTAGTGAGAAATTGATTAGTGGACATGAAGAATGATTCCATCATGCAATGATGGAAGTGCTAATTATACTGATTTGACCATCATGTATTGTATACTAACATGTATAGTCCATTCCATACAACAACCATTCTTAAAATCAATTACATTTCAATAAAATAAATACCCATATCTTTAAAATTTAATAGCACTACACAATATTGGCCAAGAAAATAAATCACCTCAAGATAAAAAAAAAAAAAAGGGTTTCCCTGCAACAATGTAAAATTTATCCACTTCTATAATGTGGACTGAACACTTACATGGTGTGGTCTGCAAATTCTCTTCCAACAGAACCTCTTCAACCAAGAAATCTCTGTGTCCTTACAATGCAAGTCATTTCCTCTCTTAACCACACACTCTCATAAAAAGACATACACATTCACTCTCCTACCAGCTTGGTGCCAGCAGTATAAGGCCAGGTCAATGGACAATGTGAAAAATGACATCAAATAACATACGATTTGAAAACTTTTGGTAATGAAACAAAATCTCAGCAGAACCTGCACATTAAAAGGCCATTATCTTTTATGGTGAAAAGAAGCCATAACTTGATGTTATAACTGTTAGCTTATAAATATGTTATACCTGTGGACTGTTAATATTAAACCCATAATTAAAAGAATTGTATATATGTATCACATGAGAGTGTAATATTCCATTTGGTGTGTCTGTATACAATTTCTTTTTAGGGAGATTTGCCATATCCTCATTTAGCCATTCTGAAAGTCCCACTCATTCTTTATTCTTTACAAACTCTTTTTCCTTATCATCTCATAGTTCCTTCTGTACTTTTGTTAGTCCCTGCTCAGAGTAGTCTTCACTGACCATCTTATGTAAAATAATCTTTGCCTTATCTCCTTACTCTGCTTTATTTTACTTAACATTTTCTACTTCCTGACATTATTTTATATATTTATTTGTTTATTCTCTTTTCCCCCCAGTGGAATGCAAACTCCCTGATGGTAGGCACATTGCATCCTTAGTGCCTACTAGAATGCCTAGCAAATAATAGGCCCGCCATAAATATTTGAGAAAGAATGAACGAATGTTAGTTAACTAGTTTTTTTAAGCTTGTGAGAAAATAACCATTCTCATAAACTTTTGTGGTATTGTGAATTGTTACAGCATTTTATTAATTATGAATGTTAATTTATTATTAACATTATTAAATGTTATTAAATTTGACCCTGCACTTACACTTCTAGGAATCAATCACCTACAGAAACAGTAGTCCTGTATGCAAAAATAGTATTAAAATGTTCACTGCATCGTTGTTTATAATTTAGAAAACACTGAATACAAAGCTAAATATGCAGAAAAAAGGGAATGTTAAATACTAAGAAGAACAATGAAGCAATTAAAAGGCATTATTTAGATATGTTTTGTAATGGAAAGATGTTCATGATAGTTGTGAAAATGCATATGATAAAACAATATAGATGTGATCACACAATTAGTAATCTATGTGTGTTGGTCTGTTTTTATGTAGATGTGGATGTGTGTATATGATGAGGATTATATTAAGGGAACAACCACTTTTTACTCCATAATTTTTTAAAACTTTTTAATTTATAGTTTCATGTATTACTTTTGTAATCTTATGTTTTCTATTTATAAAATAAGGAAAAAATAAAAAGTAATGGAAATATTATCACATATTCCATTTTCATCAGTTCCAAACATTGTATCAGTGCACATCACCTCCTCATAGAGTATGCTTACAAGAAATCAACATCTCTTGATTTGTCAGAGAGTAAATTACACTTACCAAAAGCAAACAGCAGTTGATAGAGTATGTAAGTGCAACAGCAAATTCCAAGGGGTAGAAGACCAGTAAAATACGTGAAACTTCCCTCCCAAGTTTCTGTAACAAGAAAATAGGGGAAAATCCTGTGTTATCTTTAGTAAATGCACACATACACGAAAAGAGCTCTTAGTATGTGAGTGAAGGAAAGGAAGGAAAATAATAGATAAAGCTTTCACCATTTAATTCCCCTAGGCATTTCTACTCTTTTGCCTTCTGCTTCACTTTTCCTAGCTTTCATTCCCCTAATTCATCATTTCAAGGATGGAAGATCTGGCTTCCATCCTTGATCTTCATCACTCAATATTCTTGTCTCACTTCTTACATCTTTTTATTCTCATTAATGTCCTCACTACAGGTTTCTGGCACAGCTTACTAAACTCTTCAGTCATTAAGATTTGGCTCTCCTGTCTCTAATGATAAGAAGGCAATCAGGAGATTTTTTTATTAAGCAGTCCTATATATTGAAACAGCTATTATTAATTAAAAACTTACATGAATTTACATATGTAGTAATAAAAATCTCATATAGATATTGCTGTGATATATGGAATAATGAGTAAATTAAAAATGAGTTCAAAGAACATTTCACTTAGAAGTATGAGGTGATTGTGATTGCTGGGATAAATATAGCAGATCCCTTCTGCTGCTATGGGAAAGATATTTTCAACTACATATCTGACTGATGAGTCCTGAAAATATAGTTGTTTTTTTTTTGTCTTTTTGTCTTTTTCCATGTCCAGCAACGGATCGCAACCCTCAGTGTTG
>NW_007735315.1:12505-14370 GCF_000696425.1 Galeopterus variegatus | reverse complement strand
TGAGCGGGAACCGGTCTGTATGTGGGATCCGAACCCTCGGGCAGGAGCGCCGCCGCACTTCTCAAGCGGCGCACTATCCAGTGCGCCACCGGGCTGGCCCCTGAAAATATAGTTTTTGTGTTGCCTATAGAAAGACAAAAATGATATTCAGACCTAGAAAGAATAACATCATTACTCTTTCCTTCAATTCCTTCTTTTCCTCCTCTTCTTCCTCTTTCTCTTTCTCCTTTTTTGCTGAGTTTATTTAGTATCTTTTATATGCAAGAAACTATTAGGTGGCAGGGACTACATAACAGGAGTGCAATGTCATATATAGAAACTTCCTGCTTTCTCAGTGTTTATACTCAAGCAGAAAAGGCAAGGGGTAAGGTAACATATGATAAGATTAAATATGTCAAAAATATATTTAAAACTTGCTCAATAATTATGGGGGAAAGGAGGTTCACTCTAAGCCGTTAGTATCCAGGAAGGCTTCATAAAGAGGTAGAACCTTTGAAATGAAGGGTGAGGCTGAGAAAAAGAAAAGGGGGAAGCAGCATTCTAGGCAGCTTTAAACTTTTATTTATGTATCTCTTTGTAATTTATCTTGTTCCAGAAAGAATTTAAGAATTTAGTACATAAATTAAAAGTGAGACAAAATAATTAAGAAATGGAGACATAAAATAGAACCAATAATAAAGCTAAAATACGTATCACAACAACCTACAGTTGTGAAACATGGGCAAAAAACAATGCAAGAAACATGTTTTGAGAAAATGATAAAAACAAGTTTTAACTAAAGTATAGTATTCATACATGTATGATATAAACAGGAAGATAAGGAAAAGACTGTAGAGATTTTGAAATACCCAGGTAAAGAACTCTGATTTAATTTTGTTGACAGAAACACAATATCATGACGTTTTAGCTAGAATTTCCTTGTGACCTCTTAGTTGGCAAGATTGTAAAAAGTCATTTTGCCCACATTCCTTAATTTATATGAGTTAGTGTTACTCTAAAACTCTTCCCCTGTAAGTGGCAAGCTGTCTTCCAGAGAAGCTCAAATAGAAAGATAACAGAGAGAAAAGAGTGACTGAATTCTTGACACATAATGTAAGCTCTGGACCCAGCTTAAGTCAGTAAGTGCCCTTTTTTTGATTAAGTCAATACTGGTTGTATTTCTTGTCACTTTAAATCAAGAGAATACTAATTAATTAAAGTTTAAATAATGTGCAAACAATATTTGGTTGTTAGAAAGACAAGGTTGAAGGATTAAGTCAAAGTTTTGAGTGAGTGAGACTGAAACAAGGGAGTCCTATACTGTGGTACTGATGTAGTTTGGATATATTTGTCCCCAAAGCTCATGTTGAACTCTGAACCCCAGTGTGGTAGTGCTGGGAGATGTTTGGGTCATGGGGTCAGATCCCTCTTGAATAAATTAATGCCTTCCCTGGGGGTGGGGGGTAGTGAGTACTCACTCCATTAATTCCTGTGACAGCTGGTTGTTAAAAGCAGCCTGGCGCCTCCCCTACCTCCCTCTTGCTTCCTTTCATTATGTGGTCTCCTTGTACATGCTGGGTGCCCTAACTTTTTCCACTATGAGTAGAAGCAGCTTGAGACCCATGCCAGATGCAGCTGTCCCAGAATCATGAGCCAAATAAACCTCTTTTCTTTATAAATTACCCAATTTAAGGTGTTCTGTTATAGCAACACAAAACAGACTAATATAAGTACTTTTGAGAAGATAACTAATTTCCATTTTATATCTGTTTAGTTTGAGAAGATAATGAGAGAAGAATATCCAAGTAGAAAAGTCAAACTAGCAATTAGAACAGGTCAGAAATTTGGGAGAAAGAACAGAGCAGTTAACAGGCATGTATTAACAT
>NW_007735315.1:4187-11570 GCF_000696425.1 Galeopterus variegatus | reverse complement strand
TTTGGGGATAGTTGAAACTACCTGAGAACACTGATAACTTGATGAATTTGTGGATTTAGCCTACCCCCTTGCTTATGTTAGAAAATTTGGCATATGAAAATCTTGTAAAATGTTGGCTGCCTTAGTAAATGTAGTTATATAACTCTATAATGCCACTAGAAAAAGACGGTGGGTTAGAGATGTAAGTCTAATATTCAGGTTCATTTTGTGTAACTTATCATAGCAAACAAAGCTGAAACTTCTGATTTTGGAAGATTGTAAAACTGATGATTAATACTGAGTTCTGATCAGATAAATTCAGTTTAAAATGGTTTATAATGCCAATTCCAAAAGGCAGGTCTTGGAAATTAAACTGTTGATTACAAGCTGATGAATAAGAATAGTCTCTTAAATAACTTGAAACAATTATATCTTACTAACTGAAGTCCTTCCTCCCTATTCTCTGTCCCCCAAATTATAAAGGAAGATTTCTAGGTTGAATCTCAGGGCAACTGGGGAATTTTCTTAAAATTTGTAGGGAAAATCTGGTCCACGTTTATTTAAATCATCATTTACTACACATAATCTATTTTGTGTATTATTGCCATCATTGTGAGGAGAATCCTAATCAATAAAAATTTAAATAAAGAATAAACAATATTTGGTTATTAGAAAGACAGGGTTGAAGGATTGTGGGAACAAGTTGGAACAATCTATGACAATGCTATGATTGTCTCACTGTCCTCTAGGCTTTTGTTCTCCATGCTTGGATTCATTCCACTAATGGTCCCCTTAATAATAAATATACCACAGGTATGGAGAGAAAGTGTGTAGAGGAAGTTTGTCTCTCACCTACAACGACTCTTCTACTAATTATAATTCTTATTTGTTTTTTTCTGTTGGTCAAACAAAGAGGAGATCCACTCCAATCTGTCCTCACATTAAATGCAAGATTTTTACAAGCACTGCTGAAGTCTTTTGCAGCACTAATATTCCTGTGATTCTGAATTTAAAGCCAATACAATTAAGATAAATCTACTGTACTATCAGTACAGATATTCACATTTACTGGAGAATGTTACTATCCTAGGAAGAAGTACAGTTATTTCTGTGGTACCAAGTATGTGATTGGATATTCAATTAAATGGAAGCAAGAAAGATTTGTGTACATTTAGCATTTGTGGTATTAAACCAAAATTGATGCAAATTCAAAGATAAGCTGTGTATGAAAAGCTCTTATGTTAAACCAGAAATTACTAGGTGTCCACAATTTGAACTGTGTCAACAGTAGAATTCTTTTGTTGATTTTGGGAATGGTATTATATTTTTCTTACATTAAGACCATCACCAGTGATCTTGTGCCTAAAATATAGATACTTATCACTGAAACCTTCAATTTTTTAATTTCAATTTGGCAGGTCAAGAATTCAAACACCTTATTAGTATTTACTAAAAATTTATATATTAGAATTATTTTTGAATTCAAACTTTCAATCAAAACTTACTACTAAATCAAATAATTTCATGAGGATCAATAAAAGCCTCATTTTACCTCCTAATGCTTCAAAGCCAGCATAAAGAATAATTTAAAAATTAAGA
The DNA here is from genome assembly GCF_000696425.1 of Galeopterus variegatus. Classification (NCBI taxonomy): domain Eukaryota; kingdom Metazoa; phylum Chordata; class Mammalia; order Dermoptera; family Cynocephalidae; genus Galeopterus; species Galeopterus variegatus. The sequence continues at coordinate 9,992 of NW_007735315.1, read as the reverse complement.
TGTTACTATAGAATTGTTCACTTACTGCTTGTCCATAATTCCTATATGACACAGTATTAAAAACAGACAACTCAGCTATTGTTAGACCTATTGAAGTAACTGTAGAAATCATGCAGAAGATGTTCATGATCAAAGCACATACAATCTGAAAAGAAGACACAGGGTAAATTTATTATATTCAGCTTAAACACTTTGGTTAATAATTTGTATTGCTCTAAAAAGTTCTCTAGTTAAAACTTTGATCTAGTCTCTAAAACATTAGAAGTGTTTGCATGCTTGCCATTAATGTAAAATATTTTTCTAACTTCCACAAAATTCAGTTAATCTGGAGGAAACATTAAAACATCACCAGACCAATAAGTATGAGTCTCCTATTTGGGCTCAGAAACATTGTATTTTACAATCTTATGAGTCAGTTGAGAGAAAGACTATAAGATATGACTTGAACAAAAGGGATTGTACTGTAAGGAAAAAAAGAAAAGAAAAACAAAAAGATGCAAATTGAGTACTTGTAGAAATAAAACAAAATAGAAGTTAATAAATTTTAATCCTGAGTTCTTATTATCTAGGAAAATCTATTAATATCTTTGGACATCAGTTTTTTTTGTCTGTAAAATTATGAGATCATATCATCCCAATGTCACCAAAAAAATGAAATACCTAAGAATCAATTTAACCACAGAGATGAAAGACCTCTACAATGAGAACTACAAATCACCACTGAAAGAAATTAAAGAAGACACAGAAAGATGGAAAGACACTCCATGCTCTTGGATTGGAAGAATTAACATGGTGAAAATGTCCATACTACCCAATGCAATCTACAGGTTCAATGCAATCCCTATCAAAATACCAATGACATTTTTCACAGAAATAGAAAAAACAATTCTAACATTCATATTCATACCTAAGAAGGTACACAAAAGACCCTGAATAGCCAAAGCAATCCTGAGCAAAAAAAGAAAAAAAAGTCAGTGGCATAACACTCCCTGACCTCAAACTATACTACAAAGCTATAGAAACCAAAACAGCATGGTATTGGCATAAAAACAGAAATTCAGACCAATGGAAGAGAACAGAGAACCCAGAAATCAACTCACATACTTACAGCCAACTGATCTTTGACAAAGGCAACAAGAACATACATTGGGAAAAGACTCCCTCTTCAATACATGGTGCTGGGAAAACTGGATATCCATATGTAGGAAAATGAAATTAGACCCATACCTCTCACCATATATCAAAAGCAACTCAAAATGTCTTAAAGACTTAAATACAAGACCTGAAACTACTAAAATAAAACATAGGGGAAACACTTAAGGATGTAGGATTATGAACATGACCCCAAAAGCACAGGCAACAAAAGAAAAAATAAACAAATGAAATTATACCAAACTAAAAAGCTTCTGCACATCAAAAGAAACTATTAACAGAGTGAAAAGACAACCTACAGAATGGGAGAAAATACTATCTGACAAGGGATTAATATCTAGAATATACAAAGAACTCAAACAACTTAACAGTTCAGAAAACAAGCAACCCAATTAAAAAATGGGCAAAGGAGCTGAATAGACATTTCTCATATGAAGATATACAGATGGCCAACAGACAAAAGAAAAAGTACTCAACATCAGTCAGCATCAGGGAAATGCAAATCAAAACCACACTGAGATATTATCTCACCCCAGTTAGACTGGGTACTATCAAAAAGACAGAGAATAACAAATGCTGGCAAGGATGTGGAGAAAAGGAAACTCTTCAGTACTGTTTGTGGACTGTAAATTAGTGCAGCCATTATGGAAAACAGTATGGAGGTTCTTCAAACAACTACAGATAGAACTGCCGTATGACCCAGCGAGTCCCATTGCTGGGATTCCCAAAGGAATGGAAATCATCATGTTGAAGGGATACCTGCCCTCCCATGTTTATTGCATCTCTATTTACAATAGTCAAGAGTTGGAATCAACCAAATGTCTATCAACAGATGACTATATAAGGAAAATGTGGTGTATATATTCAATAGATCACTACTTTGCCATAAAAATGAATGAAATTCTGCAATTCACAGCAACATGGATGAACTTATTTCATATGTTAAATGAAATAAGACAAACACAGAAAGAGAAATACATGTTCTCTTGTAAGTGCGAGCTAAAATAAAGGAAGTAAGGAAGGAAGGAAGAAAGAATCACAACAATACATTAAACTTTCAAAAAAAAAAAAGAACAGAACTATGGTTATTAGAGGTGGGAAAGGGGGAGGGGAAGGGAGGCTGGTGAGAATCTAGTTAAGGGTCACAAAGAGTGATTGCATTTTGTAAACATGAGTATACTAATTATCCTGATTTGATCACCACATGTTGTACACAAGTACTGATATTCAATGCTGTATGCCACAAATATAAATAATTATCTTTCAATAAAAAATCTGTCAAAAAAATTATAAGATGAGACTTATTAATTTTTAAGATACCTTTTAGCTCTAAGATTCTAAGATTTTTTTCTTTTTGTCATTTTTTTTTTTTTTTTCCGTGTCTGGCAACGGATCGCAACCCTCAGTGTTGCCCCCGTACCGGACCGGGGACCGGCAATGGGATTGNGAAGTAACTGTAGAAATCATGCAGAAGATGTTCATGATCAAAGCACATACAATCTGAAAAGGAGACACAGGGTAAATTTATTATATTCAGCTTAAACACTTTGGTTAATAATTTGTATTGCTGTAAAAAGTTCTCTAGTTAAAATTTTGATCTAGTCTCTAAAACATTAGAAGTATGCTTGCCATTAATGTAAAATATTTTTCTAACTTCCACAAAATTCAGTTAATCTGGAGGAAACATTAAAACATCACCAGACCAAAAAGTGTGAATCTCCTATTTGGGCTCAGAAACATTGTATTTTACAATCTTATGAGTCAGTTGAGAGAAAGACTATAAGATATGACTTGAACAAAAGGGATTGTACTGTAAGGAAAAAAAGAAAAGAAAAACAAAAAGATGAAAATTGAGTACTTGTAGAAATAAAACCAAATAGAAGTTAATAAATTTTAATCCTGAGTTCTCATTATCTAGGAAAATCTATTAATATCTTTGGACATCAGTTTTTTTTGTCTGTAAAATTATGAGATCATATCATCCCAATGTCACCAAAAAAAATGAAATACCTAAGAATCAATTTAACCACAGAGATGAAAGACCTCTACAATGAGAACTACAAATCACTGCTGAAAGAAATTAAAGAAGACACAGAAAGATGGAAAGACATTCCGTGCTCTTGGATTGGAAGAATTAACATGGTGAAAATGTCCATACTACCCAATGCAATCTACANTACAGCCAACTGATCTTTGACAAAGGCAACAAGAACATACATTGGGAAAAGACTCCCTCTTTAATACATGGTACTGGGAAAACTGGATATCCATATGTAGAAAAATGAAATTAGACCCATACCTCTCACCATATATCAGAAGCAACTCAAAATGTCTTAAAGACTTAAATACAAGACCTGAAACTACTAAAACAAAACATAGGGGAAACACTTAAGGATGTAGGATTGGGCAAAGACCTTATGAACATGACCCCAAAAGCACAGGCAACAAAAGAAAAAATAAACAAATGAAATTATACCAAACTAAAAAGCTTCTGCACATCAAAAGAAACTATTAACGGAGTGAAAAGACAACCTACAGAATGGGAGAAAATACTATGGGAGAAAACAAGCAACCCAATTAAAAAGTGGGCAAAGGAGCTGAATAGACATTTCTCATATGAAGATATACAGATGGCCAACAGACACAAGAAAAAGTACTCAACATCAGATGGCCAACAGACACAAGAAAAAGTGCTCAACATCAGTCAGCATCAGGGAAATGCAAATCAAAACCACACTGAGATATTATCTCACCCCAGTTAGACTGGGTACTATCAAAAAGACAGAGAATAACAAATGCTGGCAAGGATGTGGAGAAAAGGAAACTCTTCAGTACTGTTTGTGGACTGTAAATTAGTGCAGCCATTATGGAAAACAGTATGGAGGTTCTTCAAACAACTACAGATAGAACTGCAGTATGACCTAGCGAGTCCCATTGCTGGGATTCCCAAAGGAATGGAAATCATCATGTTGAAGGAATACCTGCACTCCCATGTTTATTGCATCTCTATTTACAATAGTCAAGAGTTGGAATCAACCAAATGTCTATCAACAGATGACTATATAAGGAAAATGTGGTGTATATATTCAATAGATCACTACTTTGCCATAAAAAAGAATGAAATTCTGCCATTCACAGCAACGTGGATGAACTTAGAGAAAATTATATTAAATGAAATAAGACAAGCACAGAAAGAGAAATACATGTTCTCTTGTAAGTGTGAGCTAAAATAAAGGAAGTAAGGAAGGAAGAAAGAAAGAATCACAACAATACATTAAACTTTCAAAAAAAAAAAAGAACAGAACTATGGTTATTAGAGGTGGGAAAGGGGGAGGGGAAGGGAGGCTGGTGAGAATCTAGTTAAGGGTCACAAAGAGTGATTGCATTTTGTAAACATGAGTATACTAATTATCCTGATTTGATCACCACATGTTGTACACAAGTACTGATATTCAATGCTGTACCCCACAAATATAAATAATCAATTATCTTTCAATAAAAAATCTGTCAAAAAATTATAAGATGAGACTTATTAATTTTTAAGATACCTTTTAGCTCTAAGATTCTAAGATTTTTTTCTTTATAATACCTTTCTGCCTACTCCATACATAGATGGATTTTTATTGTGGACAAATATCCTACTTTGTTATAAGACACAACTGTGTTCCAAAACTGGATAGTTCAGAAAATGAAGTTTTACAGCTATGTCATGTCTGTATATAAAAGCATTAGGTCCTATTAAAATTTTTCTATTCATAAAATTCATGCAATGTTATGTAAAGGTAGAACACCACACAAAACAAAACAAAAACTCTATTTAAATTTAGAAACTTTTAGATTAAGTGATCATGATTTTAACCAATACCACATATTTGTCTACATTAAATTATTTGCTCCTAGATTTCCACTTATTTCTTCATTTATTTTACAGGTAGGGTAGATTCCTTCATTGTTTAGACACTATCTTTTCAATAAAACGTAATGTTTAGCTTTGGGACAAGTGATTTCTAGAGATACCCCAAACATTTCAACTTACCAAGTATCGAGTTGGATGCTTTGTTGCTTTTATTATGAAGGCTCCTGAAATGATAAACTGGATATAAAAATATATAAATACTCATTGATAATGCTTGCCATCTTAAAATCTATTTTTAATAACTTTCTCTTCTGAGTCAATTATTTTTAGAATACTAAGAGCCAACAAATATAAAGAAGTTTTAGTAGAAGGGGTCAGAACAAGTTTCCATCATGCAGTAATGAACTGAAAGGTAACCGTAGGGTCACTCATAATAGAAATATAGGGGGGACAGTGGGAATATGTCAAAGATAGAATAAGCAGCCTTAAACTAGGGACCAAGTTTGCTTATACGTGTGCGTGCTACGTCATCTGTAACTCATTTGTGTATTACTTATAATGCTATCCTTCCTAATGAGATCATACCATTGATTATAATTACTGTGTACATATCCAGATGTGGAAAACCTGGTATGAATCTACTGCATTGTGACTGCACAAAATATATCTCTTAACTAAGATTGTAGTCATTATTAAGGTAAGAGCTGCTATTCGTGCCCTGGCCTTTGTTTTTAAGAAAACTGGTTCCACTATTTTGTGTCAAGAAGTTTATTTCTAAGAAGTGTAAAGCTATGCCG
>NW_007735315.1:0-707 GCF_000696425.1 Galeopterus variegatus | reverse complement strand
GACACACAACCCGTCTCACTGTACAATCATGTTCCTAAACCTTAAGCGAGTCCTTAATGCTATGTGAAAATCAAACTACTTTTCCATAATCCATAGTCTCTCACTTTTCCTAAATGGTGATTTTATATCCTCTCCTCTCTCCTAAAACTAATCCACTTGCCCATCTTCTTTCTCAGTTTATGATCTTGCTTTATAACTCACTGATTTGTTTGAAGCTATTGGAAGAAAAATTCCACAAGCTCCCAACATCCTATCAATACCTGTCCTTTCTCTCACTCTGTCTTGCCCTCCTGTTAGCCAACTTAACACTATTTACATAAGGCTGGGTAATTCTCTGTTGTGATGGGCTGTCCTGTGCATTGTAGGATATTCAGCAGCATCCTTAGCCTCTGCCCACTAGATGCAGACTCCCTGCTGTGAACACCCAAAATAGCTCAACATTATGAAATGTCCTCCCAGGGGAAAAATCACCTTTAGTTGACAACCACTGCCAGAGAAGAACTGTCTGTGCTCCTAGCTGTTTGTGCCCTGAAATCCATCATCTCTTGCTTACACAAATACATGAATCCAATAAATCCTTCCACCTCCATTTATATCATATCATCGATTCTCTTTCTGGTTCAGTCCCTCAACAAAAGACATAATACTATTTCTTTCAACTTATAGAAATATATAAATAAACCCTCTCTTGACCCAAATTTCCCCAG
>NW_007735314.1:77792-79874 GCF_000696425.1 Galeopterus variegatus | reverse complement strand
TGAAGGGCCATAATAATCATATACATTGTATATTGACAAAATAAAAATTTTTTTTAAAAAAAATATGTCATGGGGAGGATCTTTTAGGGTTGAATCTGTTTAGGGACCTTTGAGCTTCCTGGATCTGAAGGTCAGTATCTCTCCCTACACCTGGGAAGTTTTCTGTTACTATTTCCTTGAGTAGGTTTTTGATACCTTTTCCTTTCTCCTGCCCTTCAGGAATACCCACAATTCAGATGTTAGAGTGTTTGAGGTTGTCTACTATCTCTCGTAGGTTTTCCGCATTATTTTTAATTCTTTTTTCTTTTTTTTTTTTGGTCTGCCTGACTTATTTCAGAAAGACCATCTTCAAGCTCTGAAATTCTTTCTTCTCCTTGCTCTACCATGCTGCTCAAGCTTTCAGTTGTGTTTTTTATCTCACTGAGTGAGTCTTTCATTTCTAGAAGTTCTGATACACTCTTTTTTATGGTATTAATCTCTTTGTAGATTTCCTCCTTCATACTCTGGATGTTTTTTCTTGTTTCATTGTGTTCTCTAACTGAGTCTTCCTTTAGTTCTTCAAGTTTTCTTAAGATCATTGCTCGAAATCCTTTTTCAGACATTTCAAGGATTCCCTGTTCCATGGAGTCTGACTTTGGGGCATTACTGTGTCCTTTTGGTGGTGTCATTTCTTCTTGATTGTTTGTGCTTCTAGTGTTTTTTCGCTGATGCTTGGGCATTTGGTAGGGGGTTTGCTTCTTCTATTACACTGAAGTTGGCTGCAGAGTAGCCTTGGTTGCTACTGTGGAGGGTGAATTGTCTTTGCTTGACAGTAGGTGTGGTGGTGGTTGTTAAGCCACCTTGGTTCCCGTTCTAGACTCTGTGGTGATAGAATGAGCCCCTAGCATGTGGAGCTCTGGTGGGCCAAACTTGTGGGTCAGAACCATAGGCTGGTACTCTCTTCTGGGTCTGAGGCAGGGTGAGGGGCTGCATGGAGCCATGTGGTTCCACTGGCGCCCAGTGGGCTCACCTATGTGGTGCCGGTTCAGGGTGTGGGGACAGGGCCTGGAGCTTCCCACCTGCCTGGGTCCAAGGCAGCAGGGTGAGGGAGCTGCATGGAGCTGTGACTCCAGTGGCTGGCACTGGCATGCCCACCCATGCAATGCCAGTTCAGGGCATGGGGGCAGGGTCTGGAGCTCCCCCCTGCCTGGGTCTGAGGTGGTGAGGTGAGAGAGCCACATGTAGCCTCCTGGTTCTGCTGTCTGGTGCTGCTGCCAGCCGCTTCTGGCGGGCTCCCCTTTGTGAAGCCAGTTCAGGACTCAGGTGTGGGGCCTGGAGCTCGCCCCCTGCCCCCCCCTCGCCTGGGTTCAAGGCGACCAGGTGAAGGAGCCACATGGAGCCGTGGTTCCACTGGCTGGCACCCACTATTTATACTTCTAACTGGCTTTCCTCAATTAAAAATCCAAATATAAATGTGATACTGTCACTGTTCAAAGAAGATAAGAGTTGGGCACTGCTACCCTTGTTTTCATTGGTTATGTAGTCTCCCCTCAGGTTCCTCTCTATGAGCAAAGGCACACACCTCAGAACATAGATGGTAACCACTGGAAGGCATCCAAGCCAGCTATTCACACAGCACAGGGCTTCAACTGAGAGACACAAAAAGGAGAAGAATCTTTTTTGAAAAAGAAAAAATAGCAAATGTTAAAAAGGAACATCTGCATCTTTTAAATTATGAATGCCCTAGAATTTTCCATCTATAAGTTATTGAAGACAATAATAGAAAAAAATTCAAATGCCATACGTGATCATGATAGGAGTCCACATTTTCTGTCCAGCGTGGACAAAGGCAAGTTACAAGCTCATTAATATATAGCAGATGACACCAGGAGGGGCCAATGCTGAATAAACCAGGATGGCAGGGGTGGGGATCATCACTTAAAGCTATGTAATTTACCCTTCCTTCCAGCCAGAGAATAAAACTCATTACCAGCAAAGAGCTGGTAACATTGGCAGGCACTCAGTATGTTTCCCTAATTTGTCTGTTTTCCTCCTTGGTTAAAATGGGGGGGGGGGGGGAGGGGGGGGGGTTTTTTAAACCCC
>NW_007735314.1:72707-76855 GCF_000696425.1 Galeopterus variegatus | reverse complement strand
GGTAACATTGGCAGGCACTCAGTATGTTTCCCTAATTTGTCTGTTTTCCTCCTTGGTTAAAATTGGGGGGGGGGGGGAATGTGTGGAGTTCTTTCAAACCCTCAACTGAGGATCTACTATTTTTTAAAAAACAACTTAGTTTATATACATGCAAAGTTGTTCTCATTCTATCTGTTCAGTTCACATAATTTTAAAAGTTCCGAAGATTCACTTTTTTTTAATACCAGAAAGATGTCAGTATTTTATCAGCACTAGGAAAGGAGCCCATAGAGAGAGCTAAAAATATAACATAAGAGAAAGTGATAGAGTCCTGGAGGAGATTAAAAGAAAAAGTCAACAGCCCAGAAGGAATGAAGGGACATGTCTTTCTCAGAAACTGGAAGAAAGCTGGGGTGAAGCTGCGAGACTTGGTGGGGATAGAGGCAGGAAGCCAAGGAATTTTATCCCTGATAATGTTAAAGTTTCTCTCATGAAGGACAAGGCAAACCATCCATTAATTGGGGGGAGGGGCAGAACAAAACAACATGGAAGAGTTTCAAGGGTGATGGTGAAGGTTTGGAATCATCACTGAGGACAATTGGGAGAGAGAGCTGACAAGATCTTTTAATAGTTTCAAATAGTTTTGAGATTAGAAATCACAAATTTATAGTAAAAAATCCACACAATTATATGAGTTTTTCCAATAGCCTAAATGTAGAAGTAGAGAAAGTAGATAGCTGAATTGGTCCAAGTGTGAAGGTTTGAAAGACCAATAGAGTAAAAAAAGTGGGTACAGGGGTCCAGCCTGAACAAGCATTGAAGCTAAAGGAGAAGAGTCTGTGAGAGGTGAAGGGAATTAGAAAGATTTAAACATGGAAAGGTCAAGGCCAAATCGAGTTTTGACTATAACTATCCTAGCCACAGAGTGGAAGATGCAACTTTAGAGGGCTAAGCCTGGAGGCAGAGAGACCATTAGGATGCTTTCTCCACAATCCAACACAAAGATGGCAGGGACCCAAACTGGCAAAGGTGGTGTATTAGATTCCTATAACTGCCTTAACAAATTTCCACAAACTGGGTGGCTTAAAACACAGTCTCACATTTCTGGAAAACAAAAGTCCAAAATCAAGGGCTTGGCAGGGCACCCAGTCAGGAGCCTGCAGAAGAGAATCCTTCCCTGCCTCTTCCAGTTTCTCGGTACTGTTGGCATTCCTTGGCTTCCTTGGCTTGTGGCCGCATCACTCCAATCTCTGCCTGTCTTCACCTTCACACTGCCTTCTTCTCTGTGTGTCTGTATCTTCCCCTCTTCTGTCTGTCACAATTCTCTCTCTGCCCTTCTCCTGTAAGGACACTGATCATTGGATTTAGCTTCTACACTAATAATCCAGGATAATCTCATCTCAACATCCTTAATTTAATGACATCTGTAAAGTCCCTTTTTCCAGATAAGGTAATATTCACAAGTTCCAGGGATTTGGATATGGAGATATATTTGAGGGACCNTCCCTGCCTCTTCCAGTTTCTCGGTACTGTTGGCATTCCTTGGCTTCCTTGGCTTGTGGCCACATCACTCCAATCTCTGCCTGTCTTCACCTTCACACTGCCTTCTTCTCTGTGTGTCTGTATCTTCCCCTCTTCTGTCTGTCACAATTCTCACTCTGCCCTTCTCCTGTAAGGACACTGATCATTGGATTTAGCTTCTACACTAATAATCCAGGATAATCTCATGTCAACATCCTTAATTTAATGACATCTGTAAAGTCCCTTTTCCCAGATAAGGTAATATTCACAAGTTCCAGGGATTTGGATATGGAGATATATTTGAGGGACCACCATTCAACCTATTATATGTAGTAAACTTAAACAGGGAAAAGCAAATCTGAGAACTATTTGAGACGTACAGCTAGCAGAACTTGATGATTAGTCGACTGTGGGAAGTAAAGGAGAGGGAGGGGTCAAGAGTAACTTTTAACTAGAACACTTAGATGGTGCCACCAACTGTGACAGAGAATATGAACAGAAGAGCCCACTTAATGAAGAAGATGACTACCTTTGTGAACATGTTGAATTTGAGGTGCCCATGGGACATCTAGATGGAGATGTTCAAAAAATAATGGGATCTATGGGAGAGAGCTGGTCTGAAAATAGAGATTTGGGAGCTTATGAGCATCTAGGTGGTAATTTAAAACTTCAGAGAGGATAATATTGCTCAAGAAAATAATAGGTGGAAAGAACTACAGAGGACTGGAAATGGACACCTGGCAGTTAAGGGGTGGACGGAGGAAGAGAAGCCCATGAAAGAGATCAAGAATGAATGGTCAAAAAAAAGAAAAAAGAAGAACAAATGGTCAAACAGGCATGAAGAATTCCAAGAGGATGTGGTGTGCAGAAGCCAGGAGAATCATCTCTGGAAGTGGGGAGCAGTAAGAAATGCCAAGCAGAACAGAGAGGGCAAGTGAGCTGAGCAAAGTGTTGAAGCAGGTGATAGAGGTGGAGAGGCAGCAGGGGGGTCTCCTGATGCAAAACAGTCCAGATAATGGGAAAACACATGCAAAGGCATGCTCAAAGAACAGCAGAGAGGCAGTGTGGTTGCAAAAGAGTGAGCCAGGAAAGTGAGAAAGGGACTGAGAGGTAACAGGGTCCTGGTAGTGTAAGACATTTCCAGCCATTGTCAGGACTGTGGATTTTATTCTGAAGCTATCAAGAGGGTTTTCTTCAGAGGAATGACATGATATCACTTCTTTTTTAGTAGGACCACTCAGACAACTGTGTGAGAACAAAATGTTTAAGACTCAAAAGATTAGAGACAGATTATGGGAACAAAGTTGTAAGTAGGGAGATCGATTAGGAGGTTATTGCAACAATCTCAGCAAGAACAATGGCAGCTTGAGCTAACGTGGTAGCTATGAAGGTGAGAGGAAAAGATGTAACTATGGGTAATTATGGATATATTTGAAGTTGGAGTCAACAAAATAGCTGAAGGATTGGACACAAAGTGAGAAAAAAATGAGTCAGGATGATCGTACGGATGATGGCCTAACCTACATGCAGGCTGGAGTTACCATCAGGGAGCAGCACACCTTCTACATATAAACGGTGGGCTGGCTACACAAATGAAATGTCAAGGTAAGGGTCTAGCCCTTTATTCCAACCTGATTGCATAACTTATGCCACTTCTATATAGTAATTTTGGTGCAGCCACTGTGTATGAAGCTTCGAGGGGTGTGTCAAGTGCTATGTCATTAAGTGCAAAGTGCAAAAGCAAGACCAAGAAAAGCTCAAGATGTATGTTGAGGACAGATTGTAAAAGGCTGGAAAAGAAACAAAACTTCTGAAAACTCTCATTTGACTATCTTACAGCACGTTACATTGCATACTACAAATTTGAAAATGCATAGATGTTTCTCCTATAATCCATCAGAAAACCCAGTGATTCACTCCTCCTCAAGAAAGATACTGGAAAACTTTGATTCAATTGAATCCACCAGTGCTACATCATTGCTGAAAAATTTATACTTAGGGGGAAAGAAAAATAGGGTATTCATCACGACTAAAGGAGCCAACTACGTATTTCCAATATCCCCCCTACATCAGAGAATCACAAGCTATTAATATTGTGAAATGACATTAGCAAATTGAATAGGTTTGCTTCCCGAACTCTCTGGGTATTTCTTGAGACATTTAAAGGGTCAGAGTTTGGCAACAGCTCAGTACTGTGTGGAAATGATTGAAGGATGTGCTCTACCTTGGGAGCCTCTCGGTCACTCAGGAAACTCCAAATTATGGGAATGAGTTTTGCCATGCAAATTGTATTCACTCTGAAATTTATTAGTGTTGCTCCAACATCGTCTATTCAAAGGCAGCCAGATTCTCTCCCATGGACATATGACTTCCACTGAGTCCAAGAGGAATTTTGCCAATCCGAGAAGAGTACAATGGATCCTTGAGAATTTGGGAGCAGAACTAACATTTTACTGCTGAAAATAAACATAAGCATCCCAGAATTCTTTCACCTAGAAACACATTGTACCTAGAGGTTAGATTCCCAGGTCAGTCCACAAAAGTTGGTTTAATCAACACTTTCTTTAAAACACTCTATAAACAGTACTCCAGGACCTATCAACATGAAAACCTTGTTTCTGTTGATTTTACTGAGTGAATATTTTTGG
>NW_007735314.1:70096-72105 GCF_000696425.1 Galeopterus variegatus | reverse complement strand
CAGGAAATATGAACACGTCTATATGAATATAGAACACATCTCCCCTACAGTTATCACTCTGTCTTGTTCACAAGGCCTGTAGCTCACCCAACTGTGAGCTCCTGGTGGGGGATCTGCTGGGCTGGGCCAAGTCCTCTAGCAGAAGAGGAAGCACTGAGGAGGGTTAAGAGCCAGAACAAGTGTCGTGAGGCATGGAGCAAGCAGAAGGGAGCTAAGAGAGGGAAGCAACATCTCCAGGAAACAGGAATGAGGCATTTGGAGGAGGAAGTGTCAAATATCAACCGCTATGGACAACCTATCCCATTCCTATCACTATGCAAGCTCTGGGGATACGAAGATCCATAAGATACGTTCCCCTGTGGAAAAGATCTTGAGTTCTACTGGGGGACTAACTGCAGTAACCCATAGAGTAAAATGCTATGCACTCATTAAAACTGATGCACTAGGGCCGGCCCGGTGGCGCACTGCTACAGTGCGCCGCTTGGGAGCGCGGTGGCGCTCCNGAGAAAGCACAGGCAGGGGTGGAGAAAGGGGAACCTAGTGCTGATGCCTGAAGGAAGAAGAGGTTTTTAAGGAAGATGAAAAAGCAAAAGCACAACTGCAAAGCACACTCAAAGCTAAAACATATGAACATGTGGCAGGAAATATGAACACGTCTATATGAATATAGAACACATCTCCCCTACAGTTATCACTCTGTCTTGTTCACAAGGCCTGTAGCTCACCCAACTGTGAGCTCCTGGTGGGGGATCTGCTGGGCTGAGCCAAGTCCTCTAGCAGAAGAGGAAGCACTGAGGAGGGTGAAGAGCCAGAACAAGTGTAATGAGGCATGGAGCAAGCAGAAGGGAGCTAAGAGAGGGAAGCAACATCTCCAGGAAACAGGAATGAGGCGTTTGGAGAAGGAAGTGTCAAAGATCAACCGTTATGGACAACCTATCCCATTCCTATCACTATGCAAGCTCTGGGGATATGAAAATCCATAAGATACGTTCCCCTGTGGAAAAGATCTTGAGTTCTACTGGGGGACTAACTGCAGTAACCCATACAGTAAAATACTATGCACTCATTAAAACTGATGCACTAGGGCCGGCCTGGTGGCGCACTGCTACAGTGCGTCACTTGGGAGCACGGTGGCGCTCCCGCCGAGGGTTCGGATCCCACATACNTCCGGTACAGGCGCGACACTGAGGGTTGCAGTCCATTGCCGGACACGAAAAAAGACAAAAATGAAAAAAAAAAAAAACTGATGCACTAGAAGAATAGTTAATGACTGAAAAATTTACACCAATGTGTACTGAAGATATAAATGGGAAAATATTATCCATTAAGATTGTCTTACTTTCTTTTTTGTGTTTGTCTATGTTTCAGTAAATTTTCTATAAGAATGTACTGCTTTTGAATGAAAATATCTTCATGGTTCAAGCCCTTCTCACAAAAACGTATTGAAAAGAAAGATCCTGCTGTGTTAGGCACTTTGAATAGAGTGTCTCTGATCCTCACTATAACCTAATAAAGTAGCTATTATCTCTGCATTTTAAGAGGGGAAACTGAGGTATAAGCAGCAGTAACTTTCCCAAAGTCACCCCAAAACTAAGGTGCAAAGCTATAACTGCTTGACATCAGTCATTATTCTTTTCACTGCATCCAGTTGCCTTTAAGATTACTGAATTCCTGACCAGTTATCAAAACCTGTCAACAGAAGTGAGCGCACCAGCTCCTAACCACCACTGGTGTCCATCTTGCTGAAGCAAGGTGAGAGACCAATAAAATTTTGGAAATATTTAAATTAAAAAGAGGCTTTTATCAAAGGATCTATTTGGAGTCATTACAAGCTGCATTACAAACCCAATGGGGTTACTCTCCCTGGAAAATTTCACTAACACAATCATTAAGAGATGGAGAAAATCCATCAACATCCCAAGATATCAGTAAGTTTGACACACAATTGGAGAATTATACCACATGCTCCACTTCTTCAAAAATGCTGACATAGTTACAAGCATCCTGAC
>NW_007735314.1:67942-68632 GCF_000696425.1 Galeopterus variegatus | reverse complement strand
CAGGATTTTCTTTCATAGTGTAGAGGGTGTTGGAGAAAAAGTCTATATTTTATGTTATTCATTATTTCAAACTCCAACCTTACCTTTAGTCTTTCTGGAGTTCTCAACCAATAGAAATTTATATTAGAATGAATATTTCTCAGCGTTAAAAAAAGAAGGAAATTATGCCATTTGTGACAATGTGGATGAAACTGGAAGACATTGTGCTATGTGAAATAAGGCAGACACAGAAAGACAAACACTGCATGATCTCACTTATATGTGGAATCTTAAAAATTTGAACTCATACAAACAGAAAATAGAAGAGCAGTCAGAGGGTGAAGGAAATGGGTACATGATGGTCAAAGCGTACAAAGTTGCAGTTATAAGATGAATAAAGTTCTGGAGACCTAACGTATAGCATGGTCACTGTAGTTAATAATAATGTATTGTATACTTGGAATTTTCTGGGAGAGTGATCTCAAATGTTCTCTCCATCAAAAAAAAGGTAACTATATCAGGTGATGAATATACTAATTAATTAGTTTCATTGTGGTAATTAAGATATCATGTACATGGGCCGGCCCATGGCTCACTCGGGAGAGTGCGGTGCCGATAACACCAAGGCCATGGGTTTGGATCCTATATACGGATGGCTGGTTGGCTCACTGGCTGAGCGTGGTGCTGACAACACCAAGCCAAGGGTTGAGA
>NW_007735314.1:64929-67402 GCF_000696425.1 Galeopterus variegatus | reverse complement strand
AAAAAAAAAAAAAAAAAAATATCATGAACACCTTGAATAAATACAATTTTTATTTCTCGGTTATACCTTGAAAAAAGATTAAATAAATAAATAAGTAAAAAACAATATATTTGGCTGGGCACACCTGTGTTGCTTCTTAAACTGCTTAGAGCAAATGGCATACAGACATATCATCTAGTCAACTTTGTTATCAGAAGGATTAAAAATTTGTTACAGGAAAAATGCATACCTGTGTTGCTTCTTAAACTGCTTAGAGCAAATGGCGTACAGACATATCATCTAGTCAACTTTGTTATCAGAAGGATTAAAAATTTGTTACAGGAAAAATTTGTGTAAGAAAAAGGAGCACAAAAACAAGCATCCCTGAATGAGTTTTCCATAAATCTATTAGTTGTTCCAAATCTTTCCAAAAAGCTTTTTTCAAAATGCCTACCAAATCTCACTGAAAGAAACACTGAATTTGAGCCCTAGATGAAGACCTTTTCTCTCACTCTAACTTGATGCAAAGAGAAAAACAGAAATTAGAAAGATAAAACATCTGTAGACTTTGATGTGATCCTGTATTATGTCCAGTCAAATGCTTTAAGACTGGTTACTACAGTGCCCAGTTAATTTGATTTACTTGGTGTTTAGAAAGCCTTACACGGTAAGTATAATTACATTTCATTTATTGTTAATTAAATATGGTATAAAATTTTGGATCATCTGATACTGGAAACCAGGTTTATGGTCAGGAGAGTAGCCCTCTTACTGCTATTGTAAAATAAGAATGATATTTTATTATTTCAGTTTATTACCCCATTTTACCATGACAGCAATCTATATCAGCAATGTCACCTATGATATTTCTACATCCCTCTCTCTTTTCTACCCCTTGGCTTATAGGAGGTGTTAACTAGTTTTCCTTCAAAGAGGAGAGACTCTAACACTGAAACAAAATGACCCCACTTCTGTAGAAATCTTCATTAAGAAAAAAAAAAAGTTAAAGAGGTTTCCAAAAAGTGTAAAAGATACGAGCAGCTGCTCTGTTACGTAATACTAGAAGACAATATCCTTGTGAAAAACTTGGGTGAACATCCAAGAAGCATCTAGAATGATTATCTGCCTGAAGTAAACATCTGTCTTGATGGGAAATTAAGACATAAACACACATCTGTATTCAAAATTCAAGCACAATTCCCAAGTGAAGCATTAGAATTTCATTGGTTTTTATGGTGGAAAAAATAGATTTCCTAAGGTCTGTAAGTCTGTGTAACAGCAGCCAAATTCAACCACACAGGACTGTCTTTTATAAGTGTGTTTTGGGAAACGATTAGGAAAATTAAAACTGATTTTTTTTGGATATTTAATAACTTGAGCATCTTCAACCTCAAGCCTATGGTCCTTCTGTGCAACTGACACCAGCCATGGTAGTTGTCCATGATGATGGTTCCTTTCCCAGTCTAGTCATTGATTTTTCCATCTTACAAAAAAACACTTAGTCATGAATGCTGTGTTTATATCTCTGTTACAGAAACATTCCTGTACGCCACAAGCTGCAGGCGTTGTCACTCATGTGCCACTACTTTGAAAAAATACATATTTCTCTCTCCCATTCCCATTCTCTCTTCCAAGGATAGGTCACAGTGGAAAGATTACTTCACTGGTCTTTATAAAATACACTACAGCAATCCCACTTCCTAAAGGAACCACACCCTTGTAATCAGAAAAGGAGAACACTGGAAAAACACAAAAATAAGAAGATGATATATGAACACCAGACCCTTTAGGGCAGAAAACATTTCTTAGTATTCCTTATGGTAACAAGTTGAGCTTAACAAATAAGTCAATTCCAAAAGAAACTAATGATGAATCCCAAAAGGCTTTTCTTACTGTTCTCTTTCCTTGGTTTATTTTTAGTGTCTTCCTGTAAAACCTCATTTTGAAAAAAGAAAGGGATAAAGGGGCAAGGATCAATGAAGGAGAGAGCGTGAAAAAGTAGAATAGCACTTTAAATACCCCCTCTCCAAGCCTCACACACAGCCTGCAAGGGAGGCACTACGAGGCCCATTTCACAAACAAAGAACTTGAGGCTGATAAGGGGGTGAGTAACTTGCTCATGGCATGCAACTAATAATTGACAGGGCCAGGTTTCAAATTCAGGTACCTGGAATTCAACACTTCTATATTGCCAGGTAAGTGCCAAGCTCTTGACAATCAATTGAACTCATAATTAGCTTGAGAGAAAAAAAACCACACAACTATGATGGAATTATTTTACTCTTAAACTCTGATAAAGGGGCCGGCCCGGTGGCGCACTGGATAGTGCACCACTTGGGAAGCGCGGCGGCGCTCCCACCCGAGGGTTCGGATCCCACATACAGACCGGTTCCCGCTCACTGGCTGAGCGAGGTGCGGGGGCAACACCGAGGGTTGCAATCCCGTTGCCGGACACGGAAAAAAAAAAAAAAAAAAAAAAAAAAAAAAAAAAAAA
>NW_007735314.1:62444-63975 GCF_000696425.1 Galeopterus variegatus | reverse complement strand
AAAAAAAAAAAAAAAAAAAAAAAAAAAAAAAAAAAAAAAACTCTGATAAAGCTGGTACAGTCATTCCTTGGTATCCACAGGGTCTTGGTTCCAGGATCCCTCACAGATATCAAAATCCCAGGATGCTCAAGTCCCTTATATAAAATGGCATAGTATTCGCATATAACCTCCACACATCCCCCACGTACTTTCATTACTTTAAATCATCTCTAGATAATTTATAATACCTAGCACGATGTAAATGATATATAAATAGTTGTTATACTGCATCGTTATTTTATTTTTATTATTTTTTAATGTCATAGTGTTATTTTTTGTGGGTTTTTTTAAAAGTATCTTCTAACCAAGATTGGTTGAATCCACAGATGTGGAACCCACAGATACATAGGGCAACTGTATAGCCGAAAGCTCATCTTGGTCATAAAGCAATCTTTGGAAAGCATCCATAAAATTTTCTAGCTTTAAGCAATATAACTTCCCGATGAGTCCTCTGTAATACAGTAGCTGCAAAATGTTTATATAATGAGGCAACTTGTTTTATGGGATTATTACCTACAAACTAGTAAAGAGTTGGGGAACTGTGCTATTTTTCTATTGCTGAGTAAGAAATTACCACAAACTTATACGCTTAAAAAAATAATACTTAGGGGCCGGCCCGGTGGCACACTGGATAAGTGCACCACTTGGGAAGCGCGGCGGCACATGGGAGGGGAGGAAAATCCATCAAATTCCCAGTCTGGAGTATTAGGTAGAGCATGTATACCAGAGGAAGGGGTGGGAAATCTTTGGAACCATCCTAGAATTCTGGTAGGAAATAACATAGATTGAAAATAGTGTACATGATATGTTGAACAAAAGAAGCCAAACGCAAAAGATTACAACCTGTTTGATTTCATTTATATGAAATATGAAATAGACAAAATTAATCAGTGCTGTCAGAAATCAAGATAGTGGTGACCCTTGGAGTCAAGGAGGGATAGAAACAATGAAAAGACTGTATTCATTCAACAAATGCACACTGAATGCCTACCAGATGCTAAGTAAAGGGGATTCTATGGCAATCAAGATAAGGCCTCTGTCCTCAGGGAGATTAAAAATTCATCAGGGAAGACAGAAACAATTAACATCCACCATAAAATGTGATAAGTATTATACTTGAGAAAGTAGGGAGTATTCCAACGGCATACAGCAGGGAGACCTAAACTAGTCTAAGGCATCAAAAAAAATGATATTTAAGCTGAGAATATAAAGAAAAGTAGAGATTTGGCATGTTGGTTGACTATGGACGGGTCATTACTTACCTAAAAGACGTGACTGTATAAAGGCCATGCTATCTCTGTCTCCATCATTGTGAGAACAGCCTCCGAACCAATGGAGACGCTAGTCCCACTCTATCCTGCACTGATCAGACAACTCCTACAATGCTGTGACCATCCTGGATATTCTTCCTCAAAAGGAAAACTAACAAGCTAGAGAGTGACCTGAAGTTGACCACCAGGATGATGCAGGAGCTTGAATCCATGAGAAAGGA
>NW_007735314.1:60811-61483 GCF_000696425.1 Galeopterus variegatus | reverse complement strand
ACCTAAAAGACGTGACTGTATAAAGGCCATGCTATCTCTGTCTCCATCATTGTGAGAACAGCCTCCGAACCAATGGAGACGCTAGTCCCACTCTATCCTGCACTGATCAGACAACTCCTACAATGCTGTGACCATCCTGGATATTCTTCCTCAAAAGGAAAACTAACAAGCTAGAGAGTGACCTGAAGTTGACCACCAGGATGATGCAGGAGCTTGAATCCATGAGAAAGGAATATGGCAGAATGACACGGTGGCTTCATGCTCAGACTCTGGAATCAGACTGCCTGGGTTATAATCCTAACTCTACCACTTGCCAATGAAATGTCCTTGGTCACTTAGCTTCTCTAAGCCTCTGTTTTCTTACCTCTAAGTTGGGGCAATAATGCTACACTTCCAGGAAGCCATTAAAAAGATAGTTTCTCCTTTAAGAAAAGAGAGGAGACTGTGCACATGTCTTCAGGTACAAGACTCATTAGACTAATTCTGCATATGTACGTTGTTGACGGATTTTAAATGCACATGAGAAAGAACTCACTTCCTGCCACCCTCTCAAGTTCACCAGCCTTACCTGATTGTCATTGCCCAAGCACACCAAGCTCTCTTAAACGTCTGTGTGTTTACCCTTCCTGTCCCCTTTCTCTGGTGTGTTTTGTGTTTGAAGAGCTTCTACCC
>NW_007735314.1:57893-59791 GCF_000696425.1 Galeopterus variegatus | reverse complement strand
AAAAAAAAAAAAAAGGCACAGAGAAAGGAAAGTGGTGTGTTTTGGGAATAGCAGGTGGTTCTGTTTGCCTGGCAAGAGAGGACAAGATGGAGGTAGTGAGGATCCCACAAGAAAGAGATGACACACCAAAAGAGTAAAGGGAAATCATTTAGTAAACCTATCATTTAAGAGGAGTGGGTAAGATAAAGTATTCACCATGGGACAATAAAGCCGAAAGGGACTAGCCATAGTAGGTGGCCATTTCTACCATGCGTCTGAAGTGACAAAGGAAGGGAGTGGAGTTACCAGAACCCTGTGAAAGAGGTGTGGCTGGATGTTAGCCATGGCCTAGGCAGAGGAACAAGACTTCATCACTGCCAAAATCAATGGGATGAGGGGAGAGGAATAAATATCTGGACATCCCACCTCCCTCTGTCACCCTCCAACAGCCTGACCATGCCTGCCAGTGGCCTAACCAAAGGAAAAGCCAGAGAGTAAGGGAGCCTGGGTGAGGTAATCTGTAGATATCAGCCTCCCAAATCCCAGAGCAGGGCAGAAATTGCATCTGGGGGCCCAATGGAGAATAAGAAGCATGAATCTAGAAAGGGAAGCAGAGCCTGACTGTGGTAGGCCATGAGGGCAGAGTGACACTGTGAACAGCATCTGGTGAGCCCTCCTGAGCCTCTACAGAGTTTGGGTCATGAACTGATAGAATCCAGACTTTGCCTGAGGATGCTTAATTTGGTAGCTGTCAACCATTAATATGGTGACTATTGGAGGGTGACAGAAGGAGATGGGATGTCTGGATATCAATTCCTCTTCTCTCTTCCTGTCTGCCCTGATTTGGGCAGTGACTGTTCATCTGAGGATGAATAATTTGGTGAACTCGGAATGGGGAGAGGACAGGAGGCTCCAGGGGAAACAAACCAGGAAATCACTGAAATGATCGAAGCAAGCGGGGAGGAGCCTCTGGGGAGATGTGCCCGTTATTCCTACAGCCACTTTAAAGGCTCTAATTCCCCCGCAGACTGATGCTTCTATTCCAGGTGAACAGTCCACAAAGTCACAAAGGCAGAGAAGAAAGCTCTCCTCTAAGCTGAGAAAACATTTCTGTCATTTACTTTGATCTCCCGTGGATGGTCACGCTACCTCTTTTCCTCTGTGACTGAAATCACCCTGGGCAATGCCAGGAGGAAGGAGCAGCAGCAGCTGAAGGTCTGCAGCAGAGGACAGTCACTGAGATCCTTACCACGAAAAAGACAAAAAATGAACAGAGATCCACAGGAAGAAAGCTCTGCTTGATTATCAGTGAGCACTTCCCAAAGATTCGGATGTCTTAATGCTTCCTGGCTCCCCTCCCTCTCCTCACACAGTGACCAAATCCACCCTTCCTGCCTTGCCCCTTCCAAACACTGTCTTCCTCAGGCCTCATCTCAAAGGGACTCCCTCTTGTTGTTCGATTCCAAAAAAATATGACAACCTTATGAGTAACGAGGTCAACACAGGGATGACCAGAAAATTCATATTTGCTCCATGAAGCTTTCTCTTTCCTCATGAGCAGACTCAGGCTTCCTTCTTCCAGGACCATTGCCCCCATCTCCATCACAGCAGATGTCACACCAGGTCCCCATCCTGCTTTGGTGGGTGCAGCCAGAGAGGCCACCTGGTATTTCCTTGCATCGGGTGGATAGGAAATAGCTCCAGCTGTATTTCGTACTTTCTGTTCAGAACAAAACTCTTCTTTTTTATTAGTATTATTATACAAACTTTCTTGAAATAAAAAGAGCAGGTGCTGCTTGACTTCTTAGCTGTTTTCTGATACAATTTGCAAGAAGGCCTCATTTAGCTGGGATTTACATCTTTTCTCCACTGCCTCATTAGAAAATTAGCACCGCTAAGAGGATTATTTACAATATGGT
>NW_007735314.1:41854-57278 GCF_000696425.1 Galeopterus variegatus | reverse complement strand
TCTTTTCTCCACTGCCTCATTAGAAAATTAGCACCGCTAAGAGGATTATTTACAATATGGTAGCGCTGAGCACATGGAGAGTCTTTATAGATCTGTCTCTCAACAAACTCCTTGCCAGGCTTTCAAAATCAAGGCTTAGAAAAAAAGAACATCTGAAAAAGAAGAAGGCTGAGTTACCACACACTTAGACGCTCTTCCCATACTTGTGGCTTTACCACGTATCATCAGCAGCATGAGTCAACAAATCCCAATGAGCACGTTTCTATTTCAGACTGAAGGGTAAAGCGATACAAAGCAGCAACGCCACATGGTGTGCCCTCACACATGCACACACACTCATCCTCTCTAACCTGTTCTGAAGCAATCTCCCTTCCATGATTAGAAGCCACATTCTAATTGGGGTTCTTACAACAAATTAAGTGCTCATGAGAATCATCCCCACTTCCCCCACCCCTGCCAGTACATCCACTCCCAGGAACAGCTGGAACACCAATCGGTCAACCCATGGGCTTTTTCTTAAACTCAAGGCTGTGATGGAGACAATCAGACACCCCTCGGTGGAAAATAGCAAAGCCAGCTGAAGGCCAAAGTGGCAAGAAACCACTTGGAAACCACGTGTGCCCCTGAAACAGTAAATAACATTGTGTGGATTCAGCAACTCATTCTGTTGATGGATCCAGCACACAATTATTTATCTTGCTACAAGTTTGTTTTTGTTTTCTGACATCTTTTAAAAAACCAAATTTGATGACAGAAAAGAAATATTTTTTAATCTTCTTGATTTTTATAACCAAATCTGTTTTCTATAGTAAGAACTGCACAAATAAATTATTTGCATCATTATCCTGATGCAGTCTAAATCTCTTTTATATGACTGTGTTGTTTCCTTGTCTTTCAGATAGACACACTACAGCTGCCTTCGCCGTGGAGCTCAGTGGGCTGGCAGATGGAAGTTTCCTCAGGGTGGGTAGGAGAAATAGCCCACAGCAGGCAGGGTGGCCAGGGCTGCGTGGACACACAGGACCCATGCACTGCTGTGACCACCTTTGATGCAGCTGCTCTTTCTTTCAACTTCTGGGGGGTGGTTCTTGGCTGCTGGCTTAGCTTTCAAAAAACAGCCCACTTTCCCCAGCCTCATGGATCAGCTCCTACTTCTGCATCCTATTTTCTTTAGCAAAAAGGAAAAGAATCAGTATGGAGAGCTCTGAGAATAGAGAAAAGTGAATAAGCGGCTTTATTTTTTTCCCTCAGTGGAACATAAGTTCTTCAAGGGCAGAAGGATGGTGTAGGTAGTTCATTGTGAACTATTAATATAAGACTACATTAAGCCTGTAAGAGGAATGTCAGGCTTCTTTTCAAAACAGGCCCTGCCTGAGCTGAGGAGGAGAAGGGAGAACATATCAGGGGTCTGGACTTTTTGTTTTTCAATAAAATACCATTTGGGTTTTTTATTTTTCTTCAAAGAAACATCGTTTTCCCAGCTGTGATATGTTTTCACAGCTGTGATACAAAAAGCTCCATTTTATCACCTGCACTGAACTGTCCAGCTTATGTACATAAACAGTCTCTGGCTTTTGTCATTAGATTGAGTTGTTCAAGGGTACGGTATTCAAGGAGGATGCTCTCGTTTTCCCAGCTGTGATACAAAAAGCTCCATTTTACCACCTGCACTGAACTGTCCAGCTTATGTACATAAACGGTCTCTGGCTTTTGTCATTAGATTGAGTTGTTCAAGGGTACGGTATTCAAGGAGGATGCTCTCATACCTTTATAAGCAGAATTCTTTCATTCTTCATTCTAGTAAACATGTCTTGAATATGTTTCAATCTGAACAATGGATGTTCTTTGAGAGTCATTTTCCAAGTAGAGGTTTGAAATGATCCCCTCCTTATCCTACCAATTAATAATGGCATGTACTTGTGAAGCAGCCAGCCAGGATCTGCACTTCTGGAGCAGGGAAAGCTAACCTGCGTTAAGGCACATAGAAGAAACCAAACCGCATGATAGTTCTGCACACTGACTCTGAAGCTAACTGCCTGGCATCTGCCACTTACTAGGTCAACTAAAACAAACAATTTGACCTTCAAGTTATAAATAAAAAGGACTCAGATAAGGACTTAGCACATAGTAAGTACTATACTAGGTGTCAGTCATTATTATTAAGACCATGGTTTAACAGGGCTCTAAGCCACTACTAAAAGGGGTCACTAAGGATCCGAGGCCCAGACTTCCTCATACTGAAGTGGCCCAAGTCATTCCCTACACAGATCGCCAGCCCCTGCCCATGCTGCCCTGTCTTGCTAGTGATGCCACCACGATAACACTAATGCCCTTCCCCACTGCCTTCTCCAGCCTCTCAGTGTTGCCCCACCAGTCTCCTGTGTTGACCCTGTTGCTCTCACAAATATAAGGGAGGATTCTCTTTCCATCATTGTTGCATCTTTTTATCAGACTCCTAAGTGTGGCCTTGAGCTCTCCATTTTTTAATAAGTCTCCCATAAAGGGTAGCTTCACCCTTCTAGTTTCCTATGGGACTATCTTCAAATAACTTGAGAAAAGCTACCCTTCAGGCTAAGTCAAAAAACATTTTAATAGCAGCTCAAATAACCTGCTCAAAAAGTCCCTTCCCACTGATTATAAATCACCTCCCACAGAAGTGGTTAAAAGGCATCTTGATCTCTCCGTGTACATTATTATCATTATACTTGATGTACATCCCCCACATTAACACACACATGAGCACACACATGCACACACACACAGTCTTGCACTGTGGTGAAAAATGTCTNTGGACTTTTTGTTTTTCAATAAAATACCATTTGGGTTTTTTATTTTTCTTCAAAGAAACATTGTTTTCACAGCTGTGATACAAAAAGCTCCATTTTATCACCTGCACTGAACTGTCCAGCTTATGTACATAAACAGTCTCTGGCTTTTGTCATTAGATTGAGTTGTTCAAGGGTACGGTATTCAAGGAGGATGCTCTCATACCTTTATAAGCAGAATTCTTTCATTCTTCATTCTAGTAAACATGTCTTGAATATGTTTCAATCTGAACAATGGATGTTCTTTGAGAGTCATTTTCCAAGTAGAGGTTTGAAATGATCCCCTCCTTATCCTACCAATTAATAATGGCATGTACTTGTGAAGCAGCCAGCCAGGATCTGCACTTCTGGAGCAGGGAAAGCTAACCTGCGTTAAGGCACATAGAAGAAACCAAACCGCATGATAGTTCTGCACACTGACTCTGAAGCTAACTGCCTGGCATCTGCCACTTACTAGGTCAACTAAAACAAACAATTTGACCTTCAAGTTATAAATAAAAAGGACTCAGATAAGGACTTAGCACATAGTAAGTACTATACTAGGTGTCAGTCATTATTATTAAGACCATGGTTTAACAGGGCTCTAAGCCACTACTAAAAGGGGTCACTAAGGATCCGAGGCCCAGACTTCCTCATACTGAAGTGGCCCAAGTCATTCCCTACACAGATCGCCAGCCCCTGCCCATGCTGCCCTGTCTTGCTAGTGATGCCACCACGATAACACTAATGCCCTTCCCCACTGCCTTCTCCAGCCTCTCAGTGTTGCCCCACCAGTCTCCTGTGTTGACCCTGTTGCTCTCACAAATATAAGGGAGGATTCTCTTTCCATCATTGTTGCATCTTTTTATCAGACTCCTAAGTGTGGCCTTGAGCTCTCCATTTTTTAATAAGTCTCCCATAAAGGGTAGCTTCACCCTTCTAGTTTCCTATGGGACTATCTTCAAATAACTTGAGAAAAGCTACCATTCAGGCTAAGTCAAAAAACATTTTAATAGCAGCTCAAATAACCTGCTCAAAAAGTCCCTTCCCACTGATTATAAATCACCTCCCACAGAAGTGGTTAAAAGGCATCTTGATCTCTCCGTGTACATTATTATCATTATACTTGATGTACATCCCCCACATTAACACACACATGAGCACACACATGCACACACACACAGTCTTGCACTGTGGTGAAAAATGTCTGCAAGGCAACCTCTGGTCTCCGGAACCAACAAGAGTATGCCAGTTTGCCTCCTTCAGAGTCAAAGAACAGGTTCGAATATACAATTGAAGCCCATAATAGCAATTTCCAACAGCCTATAGCCTAGTGGTGCATGAGCATTGCTATCAGTAAGACCAAGGTTCAATTCCCAATATGGACACTAACTACCTGTGTGATCTTCAATTTTGTTAACCAGTCTGTGCCTCAATTTTCTCATCTGTAAGATTTAGATAATAATACTGACCTCCTAGATTTGTTATAAGGATTAAGTAATAAAATGTAGCTAAGGCATTCAGTACAGTACAGAGTAAGCATGTGTTAAAAAGTTATTATTTCCAGATAAGAATCATTCCCGGTGGATTCTGAATAAACCAAACAGCTCTCATCTAAATAAAATCTTTGAGGTTGTTAGCAAGCTACTCCACTGGCCTTATGTCACTTTGCCTCTTTCCATATACCTTAATGCCTCGACAGTGTGTGTGATCTGCAAAGAACCATAGAGCAAGGTAAAATAAGCCAAAATAGCCAGATATTCTGCCAGACAACTCCAGCTCTAGAGAAGTGTCTAGGGAAAGGATGGCAAAAACTAGAGCATGAAACAGAGTCTTCGAAGGTGGGACAGATTCATTCAATAAATATTTATAGAGCACATGTGCCAGGCACTGTTTGATGCTGGGAGTAGCTTGGAACACAAACTCTTCCCTTGTGGAGCTTATACCCTAGTGCAGGGAAGCAGACGATAAACAAACAAATTAACAAAATATAAAATATACAATATAGCCGGTGGTGAAATGTGCTATAGAGAAATACAAAGCAAGGGTGGGGAATAAACAGAGCCAGGATGGATAATAGTTTGTCAAGATAAAGCAAAAAAACCTATTAAAAGAGATGGGGAAGGGTGGGAGTGCTTTTGCCTGCTTTCTACTCTCCACTCAATACTCAACACTCTGACACCAGTGGGGTGGAAGAAAAGGGCTTCCCCACACACCAAGCAAATTATTTCTGTAGCAGACCCCAGCTGGGTGTCTAATTCAATTCAGTTCTGACACTATCTACCTAGAAATGGTCTCAGATCCCACAGGTTGAGGGTTCAGTCCCACAAAACTGACCCCCATTTCAGATGTCAGTCNAAACAAATTAACAAAATATAAAATATACAATATAGCCGGTGGTGAAATGTGCTATAGAGAAATACAAAGCAAGGTTGGGGAATAAACAGAGCCAGGGTGGATAACAGTTTGTCAAGATAAAGCAAAAAAACCTATTAAAAGAGATGGGGAAGGGTGGGAGTGCTTTTGCCTGCTTTCTACTCTCCACTCAATACTCAACACTCTGACACCAGTGGGGTGGAAGAAAAGGGCTTCCCCACACACCAAGCAAATTATTTCTGTAGCAGACCCCAGCTGGGTGTCTAATTCAATTCAGTTCTGACACTATCTACCTAGAAATGGTCTCAGATCCCACAGGTTGAGGGTTCAGTCCCACAAAACTGACCCCCATTTCAGATGTCAGTCACAAGTAGTAGGTTGTCACTTATACTTCTGACCAATTGGCTTTAAATCAGAGTTTCATGACTCCCTCCTGGGGGTTGATTATTTTGCCACAGCAGCTCACAGAGAAACACTTTACTTACCCATTTATTATAAAGGATATTACAAAGGATACAGACGAACAGCCAGATGGAAGAGGTGCGTAGGGAGAGGTGTCGGGGAGGGGTGCAGATCTTCCATGCCCTCCCTAGGCGTGCCACCCTCCAGGAACCTCCACGTGTTCGGCTATCCAGAAGCTCCCCAAACCTAATCCTTTTGGACTTTTATGAAGGCTTTATCATGTAGGCATGATTGGTTAAATCACTGGCTATTGGTGACAAACTTGGCCTTCAGCCTCTCTCACCTCCCCAGGGATTGGGGGTAGGGCTGCAAGTTCTAACTCTCTAATCATGTCTTGGTCTTTCTGGTGACCAGCCCCAGAGGGCTGAAGGCATCCAGGGGGCCCCTGCCACCAGTCATCCTATTGGCATACAAAATACACTCATATCACTCTGGAGACTCCAAGGTTTTTAGGAGCTATATGTCAGGAAACAGAGACATATCACTGGAGTGAGCAGGATTAAAGCCGTGTTGGGACTTAAAACCACATGGGTCATAGGAAATTTTTAAAAGACACAGTTTTTGTTTTTGTTGTGTTGTTTTAGGCTTTGTTTCTCTGAGTTCTCTCTTTCCTCATGGTTATTTTGAACTTTGGTTAGGGGCAGGATGACATTATTTACATAATGTAAAGCTGTCTTCTGGATAGCCTGGAGCTGCAAACTTACAATTAGGCATGTATTATCCAGATCCTGAGAAACCAAGGAAGACATCAATACAGCTATGCTGATTCCACCCCAAAGCAAATCGAAATCCTGCAGGACCCTAAGATAACATCAAGGACCGTAACAGAAGCCAGATGGAGCCTTGGCAAGAATTTGCACCTGGCCCTTTACAAGTCTCCCTTCCTCCTAGCTTTTTACTTCTCATATTCCATTTCCTCAACTCCCACTGTAAAAACTCCTCAGTATATCTGAGTCTTTGAGATGGTTTTAGTCTGGCCATCTCCTTCATGTTTACTGGGGAGATGGGTTAGCCTAACATCTCCCTCAGGTTACTTACTGCCATACCTGAATAAAGCTGACTTCCTATTTCACCAACATTTGATTTCCAGGTCTTTTGTTTTTGTTTGGCAGTAGGCTGCTGGACTTGGGTTTGGTAACAATAAGACCAAATATATATTTCACAATCCCACACCAATGCATTACTCTACTGATGTCATCTCCTCTTGCCCTAGGTCCACAAGTAGAAACAAGTGACCACACCATTAATTGATACTCAGTTATCACTTCCTGAATGAATGGCACACCTCAAGAGGAAACCAAAGTCTCAGAAAATACAGCAGCCTTTATATACCTGTTTCAACTGGATAGAATTAGTATCTGGCACACTTAAACACTCAATAAATAGTTGTTGAACAAATCAATAGATCAGAGAATAAGGGAGAGGATTACAGCCTTTAGGGAAGAACAATTACACCTCCATCCACAGAGACCAGAGCTCTCTACGATGACAGCAACCTCGATGAGAACAATGATACACAGCATATTGTTGCGCACATTCTCCTAAGCACTTTACATGGATTGTCTTATTTAAACCTTTCAACAATATTGGAGATTTAGGAGAGGAATTGCCCAGTAAAAGACTTCTGGAAGTAGTCCCTCTTGAGAAGTACATCCTATCAGTCAACACGTTGGTTCTGGAGCAGACTTCAGAACAGTGAGTCTGATTACCAATCAGACGCTCTTCAAACTGTCAGACATGATATTCAGGTCTGTCCACCCAACTGCCAGCCTTTTTCAACAAAATGCTATGTTTCTGAGAACCCTCCATCCCAGACTCAGAACTTTTTCATCTCTCTCCCCTTCCAGTCATTCTACTGATGTTATCCAGCACTCACTGTGCCCAGCACTTTCTATGGGAGAAGCAAACAGAGACAAGAAGAGGCCCCTGCCCTGCAGGTGTTAATCAGACCCAGAAAGAAGGCTCAACCCGTTAGAGTACAAGAAAGCAGAGGAACGTGCTTACTCTGGCATGCAAAAAGAGGGGACTAAAGACTTCAGTTCATAACTTTTGGGGCTAGTTCTGATTTCCAGTATGGAGAATCCCAGGAAGGAGTAAGCACAGAGAGATACCCGCAGGTCAGAATGGGAAGCTACCCAGTGCAGGGATAAGTGCTGGTGGGTCTGTTCTTTGGCTGCACAAAAAATGCCAAAAGGCCATGGCATGAGCCTCATTGGCAGCTGCTTGCCACAGGGAAGCCAGTCACAGACAAGGCTGATAGAGCCCATGCCTGCCCTGCCGTATCCCATTTTGAAGACTTAAGAGCTGAAAATCAATGCTGATTTACAGGAAATCAGAGCTACTGAAAATCCAAACCATAATTAAGAAAGAAAATTAGATTTACCAGGAAAAACAAATTGCTAGAAAGGTAGTGCTGAAACCAGTTCAGGGAAGAAGCAGTACACATTCACACTTTTTCCAGTGTAAAGGTATTTTAACAGCAAAGAGGCAAGCAGTTAGGAAGTGGAGGAAACTATGCAGACACTCAGAGGAACAGAACTGAGGTAGGGAGCCCCATGACTCTGAGCCAGATGTAGTCTAAGTTGGATGCTGATCTGATCATGTTGCTCCTCTGCTTAAAACCCTGCACTGGCCTCCCACTCTGCTTTAAACAGAGCCTAAACTTCTTCACGTGGCCCACAAAGATATGCAAAATCTGGTCCCCTGTCTGGCTTTCATCATTCTCCTTCCCTCCATTCTTCAGCCAGCTCTCATAAAAGAAAAAGAAGCCTCCTCCCCAGGAGCCTCCAGCAAAGAAAGTTACTCCCCTCTCAGCAGCCTGAATTGGGACAGATGCCCATCCTGGAACCAGTTCCCACACCCAGGGAATGCAATACACTGGTTAGTTGAAGCCAGTGAGTATCCACCACTGGAGCCAGCAGTGGTGTTCATTCCATGTAAGCCATAAGCTGAGCAAAGTAGGACATAACCTTAAAGACAAAAACCAAAGGCTGTTGGAGAAATGAAGAAACAGACACCAAAGAAGCAATCAATACATGTCCACTGGACAGGTGAATCAATTTTCCAAAGCAGCTCACATAAAAAATATGCCATTACTCTTGCATAGCTTATAAAATCCCTGATTCTTAGAGTTAGAATTATAGAGATAGCACCCAGCACAACTTCCTCATGTTACAGCAATTAAGGCACAGAAAAGTGAAGTAATCAGCCCCAGGATACGCATCTAATTAGTGCCACTGAAAAAAATATTACCCAGGTGTTTTTATCTCTGATGTAACACTCCTTACAGTATGTCATTCCTACACATCAGGACAAAATCAGACCATATGATTCATCATTTCTGCTAGTCCATAAACATAGAGTTTACTGGAAGACAGAGTATGTTTGTTGGGTTTGTGAAGAATAGAGAGGAAAAAGTGAAAGAATGAAAAAAGAGCAGTTTTAATATCTTTTTATTTTGTTTTAATTCACAGAACTTTCCAATGCTTTTATTAACCCTAAAAACAAGAGCTTTTTCAGAGCTGAAAAAATGTGACACCAGAACTATAGTCATTAGAATCCATATAGTAACAACTACTAGGCTCTCAAGTCCTGGTTCCAGGGCTGAACACCATTTGGAGAAAAGACAAGTTGTTGGCTCTGTCCACAGCAGCTGGGATGCTTGAGACCTGCCAAAGAATGCTCAATTGTAATGACTTTGATTTGAGGAGACTCTTGTCAGGGTACTGAGAGAATATGCTCATGCTGGTCAATTTTTTAAAATCACAGAGCATAACGTCCTCAGTATCAAACTGTACATAACCCTCTGCCTCAACTATTGAATATCAACACCCACAAATCTCCCATCACTGAGCACTGCCTACCTATTGGGACATCTTAATGCTTTATTTTGACATTTTTACCAGACACTTGGTTGGGCTCTGATCTATTTCCATTACCACTGGGATACCACGTTTTGCAAACCAATATCTAAAATTCTGCTATTCTCTCATGCCCCTGTCCAGTGTCCCTACCTAGCCAGGTTTGGCTCTAAGTTCCTGCCCTCTCTAACAGTCTATCCAAGTATAAATTGTTGACTGTGTCTGCTCAAGTCCTCAAAGTTCCCAACCCATGGTCCTATTTTCTTTATCTGCAGTACCAGAGCACCTAATCATCTACATCACTCACTGACACTTGTTATGCCTTGTCCTGTTACCTGTGTCCTATCTCTCTAGCTAGATTGTAAGTTGATATTACTGACTATTTGCAGATTAAATAATCATAATGGCTGTAACATTGGGGTACACAAAACAAGAAGTTTATAGTAAAGGTAAAAGCCAGAGGAACTAGTGTTGCCAGAAAGGTCAGGCTTAGAAGAGATATTAGAGTTTGCATTGAATCCCTAGAAAGAAGAGATTTTAACCATCACAACAACATTACCCATTTACTTAGAGCCAATGTGTGTCAGGCACTATACTAGCTGTATTACATGTCTTTCTTCTAATCCTCACACACATCCTATGAAGAAACTGAGGCTCAAGGAAGTCCCTATATTTTCCAAGTTGATAAATATTAAGTATAACAGATAACTCAGCCCCATGGTCTTACTGCATGGTCCAAAGTCACATTGTCTTTCTACTACATTACAAATCAAGGAAAAAATTCTCACCAACTCCTCAACTTTTCCAGAGTTTCTTATTCCCAGGAAAGCTCTATACCACTTGGAAATTTCTAACACATTCAAAAATTTATTAAAAAGCAAGCATTTTTCTTTAATAATCAGGGAATAGTATACAATTGGGTATACTGAGCAAAAAGGGAAGATTTTCTTCCCAACAGCAGTGTTCATTCCTCTATTCAATTTTTTGGTACTAAACATAAAGCAGAATGAACTCTGGACATTTTAATGCTGTTTTCTCTTTGGAGAATCTGACCTCCACTTAATAGAACTGCTCATCTTGGGACTCCACCCCCAGCTTGAGCAACTGTGCACCGATCAGAGAGGCCCCCCAGAGAAGCCCATGAACCGCAGCAACCACGTGCCCCAAGGCACCCACATGGGAACAGGTAGGCACTGCTGCTGGACTCCCAGTACAGTACAGTCACCATGGCCCAAAGAGGCTGAACCTTCCACCCACAGGCACTGAAGCAGCCATGCCAGATTGGCAGTCAAGGCAGGATCCTAGCCAGACAATAGGGTTGAATGAGTGGACCATGAAATCCCTTGCCACAATGACTAAATACCAAAGGAAAGATACCAGGAATATGAAAAATCAAGAAAGTACACCACCAAAGGGTAATAACTCTCAAGCTCTAGATCCTACAGAACAAGAAGCCCTTCAAATGACTGACAAGGAATTTCAAGCAATAATTCTAAGGAACCTAAATGAGATACAAGAAAACTCAGCTAGACAACTCAATAAAATGAGGAAAAGTATACAGGACTTGAAAGAAGAAATGTACAAGGAAATCAATGCCCTGAAAAGGAATGTGGCAGAGCTTGCCAAGCCGAAGAATTCGTTCAATGAAATAAAAATCACAACAGAGAGTTTAACTAGCAGGCTTGCAGAAGCAGAAGTGAGAACTTCTAACCTTGAAGATGGGCTGTTTGAAATAACACAGGCAGACAAAAAAAAGAAAAAAAGAATTTAAAACAATGAAGAAAATCTAAGGGAGATATCAGACAACCTTAAGTGCTCAAATATCCGAGTCATGAGTATTCCAGAAGAGGAGGAAAAAGGAGATTGCATTGAAAACATATTCGACAAAATAGTGGCAGAAAACTTCCCGGGTATAGGAAAAGATACAGATCTTCAGATTCAGGAAACTCAAAGATCCCCAAAATTATTCAATCCAAAAAGTCTTCTCCAAGACATGTTAGAGTCAAATTGGCAAAACTCAAAGACAAAAAGAGAATCTTAAAAGCTGTAAGAGAGAAGCGTCAAATCACATATAAGGGAGCCCCAATCAGACAAACATCAGACTTTTTATCACAAACCCTAAAAGCCAGAAAGGAGTGGGATGATATATTCAAAATACTGAAAGACAGAGATTGCCAGCCAAGAATATTTTACCTCACAAGGCTATCCTTCTGAAATAAAGGGCAAAGTATATTTCTCAGACAAACAAATACTTCAGGAGTTCAATACAACATGACAACCCTTACAAGAAATTCTCAAGGGAGTACTGGGTTCGGTACCTGAAAAATAAATACCACTGCCATAAAAACTCAAAAAAAAATCAAAACCCACTAGTAAAATAAAAATGCTAACAATGAAGAGAAAAATAAGTTTATCTACCACCCCAAGAAACCAACAAATACAGAAAACAAACAGTAAATCAGAAAGAAAGGAACAAAAGACACTTAAGACATCCAAACAAAAATCAATAAAATGCTAGGAGTAAATCAACACTTTTCAATAACAACTCTTAATGTAAAAGGATTAAATTCACACTCAAAAGACACAGACTGGTTGACTGGATTAAAAAGGAGGACTCAACTATATGCTGCCTTCAAGAGACTCACCTCACCTATAATGACACACATAGACTAAGAGTGAAAGGATGGAAAAAGATATATCATGCAAATAGAAATGAAAAATGAGCTGGTGTAGCTATTCTTATATCTGATAAAATAGACTTTAAACTAAAAACCATAAAAGACATAAAGAGGGCCACTACATAATGATAAAAGGTTTTATCCATCGAGAAGATGTAACAGTCATAAATATATATGCATCCAATGTCGGAGCAGCCAGTTTATAAAGCAAACTCTGTTAGACCTAAAGAATGAGATAGACACTAATACCATAATAGCAGGGGACCTGAAAACCCCACTATCAATATTGGACAGATCATCTAGGCAAAGAATCAGCAGAGAAACACAAGATCAAAGCAACACTTTAGACCAATTAGACTTGGCAGATATCTACAGAACATTCCATCCAACAACCTCAAAATATTCATTCTTCTCATCAGCCCATAGATCATTCTCCAGGATAGATCACATGTTAGGTCACAAATCAAGTCTCAACAAGTTCACAAAAATTGGAATTATCACATGTATTTTTTCACATCATGACGGATTAAAATTAGAAATCAATAACAAATGAAATTCTGGAAACTATATAAATACATGGAAATTAAACAGCATTCTACCTAATGACATATGGGTCCAAGAAGAAATTAAACAGGAAATCAAAAAATTTATTGAAACTAATGAAAACAATGATACATCATACCAAAACATGTGGGATACTGCAAAAGCACTACTAAGGGAGAAATTTATCACATTAAATGCTTACTTCAGAAGAATGGGAAGATGGCAAGTAAACAACCTAATACCTCACCTTAAAGAACTAGAAAGACAAGAACAATCCAAACCCAAAGTTAGCAGATGGAAAGAAATCATTAAGATCAGAGCAGAACTTAATGAAATTGAAACCCAAAAAATGAAACAAAAGATCAATGAATCAAAAAGTTGTTTTTTTGAATAGGTAAAAAAATTGACAAACCATTAGCACGGCTAACTAAAAAGAAGAAGAGAGAAGACCCAAATAACAAAAAAGGTGATATTACAACTGATACCTCAGAAATACAAGAAATCATTAATGACTACTATATACAACTATATGCCAACAAATTTGAAATTTTGGAGGAAATGAATGTTTCTGGACACACACAAACTACCAAAACTGAGCCAAGAAGATGTAGAAAATCTGAACAGACCAATAACAATAAAAGAGATTGAAGCTATTATCAGAAGGCACCTAACAAAGAAAAGTCCAGGACCAGATGGGTTCACCGTAGAATTCTACTAAACATTCAAAGAGGAATTGACATCAATTCTCTACAAACTATTCCAAAAGATTGCAACAGAGTCAATTCATCCAAACTCATTCTGTGAAGCAAACGTTACCCTGATACCAAAACCAGATAAAGATACAACAAAAAGAAAGAAAACTACAGGCCAATATCCTTGATGAATATAGATGCAAAAATCCTCAGTAAAATACTAGCTAACAGAATACAGCAACACATACACAAAATTATACACCGTGACCACGTGGGATTCATCCCAGGGATGCAAGGTTGGTTCAACATATGCAAATCAATAAATGTGATACACCATATCAATAAAATCAAACACAAGGACCATATGACCATCTCTATAGATGCCAAAAAACCATTTGACAAAATTCGACACTAGTTCATGATAAAGACTCTCTACAAGTTAGGTATAGACAGAAAGTATCTCAATGTAATTAAAGCCATATATGATAAGCCCACTGTCAATATCATCCTGAGAACAGGAACTAGACAAGGATGCCCGCTCTCACCACTCCTTTTCAACATAGTGTTGGAAGTCCTAGCCAGAGCAATCAGAGAAGAGAAGGAAATAAAGGCATCCAGATTGGAAAAGATGAAGTCAAACTCTCCCTGTTTGCAGATAATATGATCCTATATATCAATCAGCCTAAAGCCTCTACAAAAAAACTCTTGGGGGGCCGGCCCGGTGGCGCACTGCGCTAGTGCGCCACTTGGGAAGCGCGGCAGCGCTCCCGCCGAGGGTTCAGATCCCACATACAGACCGGTTCCCGCTCACTGGCTGAGCGAGGTGCAGGGGCAACGCCGAGGGTTGCGATCCCGTTGCCGGTCCCGGTCCAGTACGGGGGCGACACTGAGGGTTGCGATCCGTTGCCGGACAGAGAAAAAAAAAAAAAACTCTTGGAGTTGATAAATGATTTCAGCAAAGTTACAGTATACAAAATCAACACACAAATATCAGTAGTATTTCTATACTCCACCAGTACACAGGAAGAAAAAAAAACAAGAAAGCTAGCCTGTTAACAATACCCACCAAAAAAATAAAATACTTAAGAATAAAGCTGACCATGGATGTGAAAAATCTCTATAATGAGAACTACAAACCATTGCTGAGAGAAATTAAAGAGGATACAAGAAGATGGAAAGATATCCCTTGCTCTTGGATTGGAAGAATAATCATTGTGAAAATGTTCATATTACCCAAAGCAATCTACAGATTCAATGCAATCCCCATCAAAATTCCAGTGACATTTTTCTCTGAGATGAAAAAAAACTATCCAGACATTTATATGGAATAACAAAAGACCATGCATAGCCAAAGCAATCCTGAATAAAAAAAAATAAAGCTGGAGGCATAACACACCTGGCTTTAAACCATACTACAAAGCTATAATAACCAAAACAGCATGGTGCTGGCATAAAAACAGACACACTGATCCATGGAATAGAATACAGAATCCGGAAATCAACCCACACACCTACAGCCATCTGACCTTTGACCAAGGCACCAAGCCTATACACTGGGGAAGAGACTGCCTTTTCAGCAAATGGTGCTGGGATAACTGGATATCCATATGCAGGAGAATGAAACTAGACCCATACCTCTCACCATATACCAAAATCAACACAAAATGGATTAAAGAATTGAATATAAACACTGAAACAATAAAACTTCTTAAAGAAAACATAGGAGAAACACTCCAGGAAGTGGGACTGGGCACAGACTTCATGAATATGACCCCAAAAGCATAGGCAACCAAAGGAAAAAAAAACAAATGGGATTATATCAAACTAAAAAGCTTCTGCACAGCATAAGAAGCAACTAACAGAGTTAAAAGACAACCAACATAGTGGGAGAAAATATTTGCAAAATATACATCTGACAAAGGATTAATATCCAGAATATGCAAGGAACTCAAACAACTTTACAACAAAAAAACAAGTAACCCAATTAAAAAATGGGCAAAGGAGCTAAA
>NW_007735314.1:22284-41631 GCF_000696425.1 Galeopterus variegatus | reverse complement strand
AAAGGAACTCTCATACATTGTTGGTGGGACTGCAAAATGGTGCAGCCTTTATGGAAAATGATATGGAGTTTCCTCAAACTGCAGATAGATCTACAATATGACCCAGCTATCCCACTGCTGGGAATATACCCAGAGGAATGGAAATCACCAAGTTGAAGGTATACCTGTTCCCCAATGTTCATCACAGCACTCTTTACAATAGCTAAGAGTTGGAACCAGCCCAAAAGTCCATCATCAGATGAGTGGATACGGAAAACGTGGTACATCTACAAAATGGAATACTACTCTGCTATAAAAAAGAATGAAATACTGCCATTTGCAACAACATGGATGGACCTAGACAGAATTATATTAAGTGAAACAAGTCAGGCACAGAAAGAGAAATACCACATGTTCTCACTTATTTGTGGGAGCTAAAAATAAATAAATAAATACACAAATAAACTGGGGGGGAGGGAAGAAGACACAACAATCATAATTCCTTGAAGTTATGACAAGCGAACAGATATGAGTTTGTTGGGAGGGAGGGGAGAGAAGGAAGGGGGAGAAGGAGCAGGGAGTAGGAGAGGGGAAGGAGGTTTCGGTAATGGGCCACAATAATCAACCACATTGTATATTGATAAAATAAAATTTAATTTAAAAAATAAAAATTTTAAAAAATTCAAAAATTTAAAAAATGAACAGCTCATCCTAACAAAGCTTTATGGCTGGGTTTTTGTAGTTTTTTTGTTGGCTTGAAAGATACTGTGGCTCCTTTCCT
Source organism: Galeopterus variegatus (assembly GCF_000696425.1). Lineage (NCBI taxonomy): Eukaryota > Metazoa > Chordata > Mammalia > Dermoptera > Cynocephalidae > Galeopterus > Galeopterus variegatus. The sequence goes on along the minus strand of NW_007735314.1, from coordinate 40,871 downwards.
AATTGTAGGGGCTGCTCCCAGCATGAACAGTGGATTACCAGTCCTGGTTAACAAACACTGAGGGCCATGCTAGCCAGAACACCCACATGGCTTCCAGGCTGCTTGGATGGATGTCAAGGTTAGTTAATTGATGTCAATGGGAGTTGTAAGGTTGAGATGAGGGCACCATAAAGACTGGAAGCAGAAGCAACAGAGCTACAGACTTTACACTCCTTGGCACTCGAGCTGCTGTGTGTTGTGGTGGTGAGTGCATTGGGTTTGGACTCACAAGCCCAGGTCTGGATCTATGGGAACTTGAGTCTTGCTAATCTTTTGCAGCCTAATTCCTCATCTGTAAATTAAAAGAACAATCCCTGCACTACTCATTGCACAGGACTTGGTGAGCCTCCTATGAGCTCTTTGTATGTGAAAGCTCCATAAAGACTACAACTAGGTTAAATGTCCCCTTGACTACTCCCATAGCTATCTGTGCTTCTCCAACAAGCATTCATCATATTTTATGCTTATTGCATCTTTGCCTGTCTTTCTCCTCTAGACTATAAGTACCATAAAGACAGAGACTGTATCAATATTGCTCACCACCATCTCCCAGTATCTACCACAGTTCTGGGTATTTGGTTGGTACTCGATAAATACTTGCAAGGTGAATGAATGGGTGAATGAATACAGTCTTATACAATGTTCATTTATTTTGTCAAAATCTCATGCAATGGTAAAACAAATTCTATGTTATCATCACTTCTTAATTTGTCTCAGTTACTGGCAACTTTGTTTCACTTTATAACTAAAACCATCCATCAGACACAGCCATAGTCCTAGAGAAGTACATATTCCAAAGGGAAGAAGACATGTACAAATGAAAAAATCAAATAACAAACACAGAAAATGCCACTTCTAACAACAGTTTCTCTTTTTATTTTAACTTTTTCAAAGAATTAACTCTGGGGTAATTCCCAACATCATAAAACTTCAAATTTCTGTATTTGTAGGCCATGGACTTCTTAGTACAACTAGATAGACTATTTTAAATATAGATTCAATCGTGTAGAAATCCCAGATTTCTCCTATGGAGGAGTGAGTTCCTCAAAGCTCTGAATCAGCAGTAGGCAGTATGTGGGAAGGTGTGAAGGAGGAAGCAGAGGTGGGACACAGGGGGCTGCTGTAGATCCCAGTGAAACATTTTGTGGAAATAAAGATCCAGCTCAAGACAGAGATAGGCTCTATCACTTAATAAGATCTGCATGCAATGAGAAGGAATTGGGAAGCAAACATACGGCAGAGGTTCAATACCTCAGTATTTGTAGTACCTTAAAATTATAAATGTTCTTTCATCTGCTTTTATGTGGAACAAGTATGCAGACTAACCTAATAACTTGAGCAAGCCAGCAGGGGTTTCCAGAGAGGTATTTTTCTCTGTGGAGATGCGCCTACAGGAAAGCTGAGGACAGGACATCAAGTGGCACAGGGAAGCCTGGGGACACTTCTGGCAAGGGAAAGTTGAGTGAAGTCTTAATCACTATGGAGAAGGTTGAGAAGCAGAAGGTAAAATGATGAAAACAACCTGGGAGGTCTAATAGAAATGTCTTCTCCTCCTGGTCTACCAGTAGAATTGATCAACTTGTGGGCCCCGTAATAGTAAGTCTGAAAAGATAGATTAGAGAGTTCCTTAATCATTTCTGATACCTCCCTTAGAGACAACATGCAGATATATTATGAATAAAACTTTCACTATATTCATTATCCAACAAATAATTGTAGGAATAAAACCCAGAATGGAGGAGCAATGAGCTGGAAGGAGTCTATAGCCCTGAGGACTTTCAGAGCAAAAGTTACTACCAGCCCTAGACTGCCCAACTTCTGGCTTTTATATGAGAAATAACACACTTCTATCTAGATGAAACCACTGTTATTTGGAGGTTTTCTGGTACTGCTGAATCTAACCCTTATTGATATGGAGGCGTCTATAGCCCTGAGGACTTTCAGAGCAAAAGTTACTACCAGCCCTAGACTGCCCAACTTCTGACTTTTATATGAGAAATAACACACTTCTGTCTAGATGAAACCACTGTTATTTGGAGGTTTTCTGGTACTGCTGAATCTAACCCTTATTAATATGGAGGCATTTCTGGTACTGCTGAATCTAACCCTTATTGATATGGAGGCGGCACAGTATTCAAGAGAAACAAGAGAGTCCCCAGCTTTAAGAAGCATGATTAAGTTGAGAAGGATATGAGTAGTATATACATAACTATAAATTTGTATAAAGCAGAAAATTATGAGCATCACAGGAGAGACTGAACACAATACTATCATTGAAGATGGGAGCCATAAAAGGGAGATAAATCATTTACGTTAGAAGAAAATGACAGAAAGAATCATGGCTCAAGTGACATTTGAAATGGGCCCTGAAGTCAGAATAGAACTTTGATAGACGAAAAGAGGAAGAGGGAGCACTTCCCTGACTCCGTGGTCTGGTGTTTCCCAGATTAGTCCCCACATTTGGCTCCCAATAAACTTTACAAAATTTAAAAAAAGAAGAAGAAAGTAGAGAGAAAGTCAAACCAGGCAAAAGGAGCAGCAAGGAAGCGTGGAAGTGGAAAAGCATAAATTGTGTGCAGGGAATGTTAGGCAGATACCCTGATAGGGTCTCAGAGACCCACAGGGTTCCCTGACCACACTTTGAGAATCACTGAACTAGAATATAAGCTCAGTGAGGGACGAGACTATATTTAGTTTGCTGGTATATTCCCAGCACCTAGACCAGTGCCTGGAATATAGTAAGCACTCAATAAGGACTCTATAAAGAAATATATGAATCTGTGGCTATATTGTGAAAGACATTGAGAACCAGGCTAATGAGTATGGAATTGACTTAGTAGAAACTGGGCAACCAGCGGAGGTATCTGAGCAGATAAATGTAACATTCTGATTAATCTGATCATATTACTGGATACAGTGTATTGGCCCTTACTGGAAATCCATGAATCTATCCAGACTTGCCATTAACTGTCTATGTGATTTTGGGCAAGTCAACAAACTCCCCGTTCAATAACACTTTCCTCATAGATAAAATAAAATATTGTACTAAATATGGATTAACCCTTTATTTGCAAGTACTCTTAAAGTAATTCACAGATGATAGAGTTATATCAATAAAATATTAAAGTGTCACAAAATCTTACTTATTCCTGCATTTAATGATGCTAATACTGATCATTAACCAGGCTCTGTAAAAGTAAGATTAGAGAATCAATATTAAATTTCAATGTTAGTTGAAGTGTTTGCTTGGGAAAAAAAAATAACCATCATTTATTAGATACATCATTTGACTTATTTAAGTCTCAAGCAATTCCTATGATGTATTTGTTATTTTCCACATTTGCCAGTCAGGAGATACTAAGAAATATACCTAAGGCTTCATGCCTTGTAGTAACAAAGACAGGAGTCAAACAGATACATCTGATTCTAAAACCTATCGTCTTCCCAGTGCATAACACAACCTCAAAGAAATTGAGATATTCTTCAAATTTGGACATGTTATCAATTCAGGAGTCTGGATTGACAAGAATAAAAATATGGTATATATAATACCATATACAATATATAATATGGTGGAATCAAACTGCCTACCACCTTAATTAATCTAGAAACATGAGAGAAAATTAGATTCTATGAAGTTCAACATAGCAGGAAAAATGACTACAACCAGAAAATTAAAATGCATAGGAAACTATGAACAAAGGTGGAAAAAAGAGTAAAGAGCTTGCAGAAATTTGATGGAAACATAGGAAAAAAAGATAATCATCTCCTCTTATTTTCAAACCTGGGCTCTGTTCTTCATCATTTCTTTGTTCATTTTTGGCTGAGGTAAATTAAGTCCCACCCTGGGAATAAATGGGATGTGCTCTGAGATACTTACCAAATCAGCAGTGGCACAAGCAGCACTGTTCATGAAAGTTATTCCAACTGTCTGACTCAGATGTCAGCTCAGATTTCAACTCCTTGCAGCCATTTGGCTGAAAGGATTTCATAATGATTTTCAACAAAGCATTTAAAGTTTGTATTTCATATAAAGAAAAAGAAAGGATGCATTTGTTCTCTGAATTTGAATCAGAAATATGCTTGACTTTGTGAAGGTTGCATAGAGAAAGAACACTCACCTGTAATTTTCTAAAAGTTGTTCCTCATTGCAATCCTCTTCTGTCCAATTTCCCAGCAATTGTTTGAAGACCAATTCAGCAACCTTTCCCTACCTACTTCCACAATAGTACAAGAATATTCTAAAACTATAACATGAGAGCTTATTATACTTTTACAGTATGCTGAAATATAGCACTAAGCTCCTGATTATTATTCCTTTATTCAGTAAACTTTTCTTGAGAATCTATGCTAGGCAATGTGTTAGGTATTAGGGATCCAAAAATGAATAAGACAGATCCTTACCTTCAATGTGGTTATGTCTAGTGGGAAGAGAGACAGACAAGTGAGTAGATAAGTATTTCATTAATGAGTTCATATCATCCACAAATATTTCAGCAGCCACTATATCCCAGGTGCTCATGTTAGATGCTGGGGATACAAAGATAAAAATCTGCTCCTCACCAGAAAGGTAATACTATGTAGGTAAAGCAAAGAAAAATTCAGAAGAAAATAAAGTCACTTAAAAATCGGTAAGAAATGAACATTTGGAAATGGGCTATGTGGAAGTGAGGTAGACTTTGCCTATCCAACTAGGCATGAACCTTTACTTTTGCAAATGGGTTGAAGAACATGAAGAAAGCAGTTAAGAAGTCAGAAGACAAGAAAGGAAGAAGAGCAATACGTGGAAGCTCTGCCTGGTGCACTGGCCTGAGAATGCCCCTATCTGGCTTTGATGAAGCAGGCCAACCAAGGTTACAGTGTTCTCCATTGAGATTTTTTCCATGAGCGCATTAATGCCACAGATTAGCAGATTGTTTACATGACAATCAAGCCCGAGTATTGAGGGTTGGGGATGGAAGGAAACATGGTTAGTAGCTGAGTGTAAAATTACCCTAACCTAACTATTCTGGTGAGAAATACCAACAGCTTTTTTGGACACATCCTTTTGCCCATTTTGATTCCAATCCAGCACCACTCTCTATATTTACTAAGCTTTGGGGTTTGTACTGATTTCCAATTATTTCACTTGAATAATGCTCTTAATTAGTATAAACATGAGTCCTTTATTGTCTCTGAAACCCTGCCAAGCTTTGCTCTACCCTCTGCAAGGGGAAACTTAATTAACATTTTGTTAATTTCTAGAAGTGTTTTGATTTGCCCTTCTCTTGGGTTTCCACCTGCTCTGAGAAGGGGGAAAATGTTCATAAATAAAGAATATAGTAGATGAAGCATAAAAATTAACATGGAAGTGATCCAACTCTCAGGATGATTCAGAAAACCTGAACTGTTTTGGAAACTATTATGTCAGGTTTTATATGACTTATTAACCCATAAATAACAGGGGAGCAGGAGACATGAAATAGTCTTTAAACCCCCTTGTTTGCTCTGTAGCTCCCACCTCCACTTTAAATTAATCCTGGACTCTGCTACTCCCAGAAAAGCTAGACCATAGTTGAAATGCAAATAGAAACAAAAGAAGTTAATTTTTAGCTTTTAAGCTTCCAGAGCCAAGGAGCTGGCATAAGAAATAGATTTGGAAGGCTATTTAGCTAGCTGTCTCTTCCAACCCCCTTCCAACACCACCACCAATGGGAAGAGCAAATAAAACCTTACAGATTACAGGAGGTGGCAAGTGTTTGGAGAAAAACAAAAAGGTGAGTACTGTTCTTTGCCCACCACACCTGAGAATTTGTGGGCTGAAAGGGAGGTGGTTCTCTCTGTAAGCCTGAGGATATGAGATAGACGTCGATGAGAAGGCTTGCAGCCCTGCAGGTCCCTTGACCACAGAGAGGAAAGGCAGACTGCATGACAGGGCTGGAAAGAGCCCTCAGTCTCCTCCCAGTCCCTGATAGGCACAGTAGAGTGTCTGAAATTCTCATGTCCCAGACCCGAAGGGGGACACAGGCATTAGAGACAGAGAACTATAGTTCTGAGGGTCCTGTAGAGGGGTCAGCAGAGTTCCGATATAGTCTCAAGATTCCCATCCCCTGGTGTCTGCCCTTGAGGGTGGGTAGGACTTGGTACTATAATGAGATTTTACAGCTGTGATTCAGTTATCTCATATGGCAAAGGTGAAGGGAATTCGAAAATGTAATTAAGGTACCTAATCAGTTGACTTTGAGTTAATCAAAAGGAGATTATATTGGGTGGGTGTGACCTAATCAGGTGAGCCCTGAGATCTGAAATGAGAGACATTCTCCTATTGGGCTTGAAGAAGCAAATGGCCATGTTATGACGAAGACCTATGTGGGGGACACATGACAAGCCTTGAGAGCAGTCCTAGAAGCTGAGAGTGGTCACTGGCCAACAGCCAGCCAGAAAATGAGAATCTCAGTCATACAACCATAATGAAATGAACTCTGCCAACAGCTGTGTGAGCTTAGAAGCAGATGCTTCCTCGGAGCCTCCAGGTGAAAACACAGCCTGGCCACCCCCTTGATTTCAGACTTGTAAGACACTGAGCAATGGACTCAGCTAGACTGTGCCCAAACTTCTGACCCACAGAAATTGTGAGATAACATACGGATGTTGTTTTAAGCCACTAGGTTTGTGGTCATTTGTTAAGCAGCAATAGAAAACTAAAGCACGCAGCCAGGAATGGGAATATAAAGATGGAACCAGGAGGCTAGGGACTGGATGGGAAGGCGGTAAGTCTGTGGATGCCAGCTTGGATGGGGACACTCAAGGCTCAGCAAAACAAGGACTTTCTCAAAGGACAGCAACAAAGACCTAGACAGTTTTAATGCAGACACAGAAATCTCCCATCTGTTTGAGATGGTGTATGCACGTCCCACCAAGCCAAGCTTAGCAGCAAACCCAAGAGCAAAAGAGTCAGAGTGGGAGATGTTAAAAATCCTAAACTTGACTGAGTTTAAACCTGAGATGTGTAAGAAAGATATCAGAAGTGCCTGAGTTTATTTCTAAGTTGTTGGATTAAGATTTCTGCCTCAGACAGAATAGGAATTCAGGCTAAAATTTTTCAGTTATGGGGGGAAGGAGAGGCTTCTTTTTTACATAGTCAAGGTTGTGGCAAGTGAAATCCATTTCCAGCACCACCATCTTCTAGTACAGTTTTTCATCAACGGGCAGGGCCATGCTACAGAAACACTGAGCCAAGGGTAAAAGTAATCTCTTCTCACTGACATCATTACTCTCAGGAAATCAATTTAAAATTAACATCAAGGGCAGCCTTAAAAAGCAGTCCTGGAGGGCCGGCCCGGTGGCGCACTGGATAGTGCACCGCTTGGGAAGCGCGGCGGCGCTCCCACCCGAGGGTTCGGATCCCACATACAGACCGGTTCCCGCTCACTGGCTGAGTGAGGCGCGGGAGCAACACCGAGGGTTGCAATCCCGTTGCCGGTCCCCGGTCCGGTACGGGGGCAACACTGAGGGTTGCGATCCGTTGCCGGACACGGAAAAAGACAAAAAAAAAAAGTAGTCCTGGAGACTTCTCGAATAAAATTGCAGAATAAAACCAGAACACAAACCCTTGCCCACTTCAAACCTAACAAAATTAACACTAACGTTGTGTTAAAAACCAGCAGAGCAGCATTTGAAGGGACACACTTTAAGGCAATGTTTGAAATAGTGACTGGACAAAGAGAAGCAGAAAGATTCCAGGAATCAAGATATATTTCCTTCCCTGTACTCTCCTCTCACCCCACCCTCCCAACCCCCACTCTTCAAGCAATACGTGGAATAAAGGGTAAGGTGACGAAAAGGAAATTTCACTAATTTCCTTAATGAGGCAAGAAGTAAGTGGGGAAGGGAAGTAGCAGCCAGGGAATCCCCAGAAGACCCCTTGACAAGAGAATCGTCTTCACTCCAACTTCATCATTTTATTTTTTCTAGCCAAAAGAAAGTAAGCAAATGAGGATTCTACACAAAATACATATAAATAACATCAAAAAAAACTATAAGAAGGATAAACAATTCAATAGAAATATGAGTAAAATTTTGGCTGGCTGGTTAGCCCAGTTGGTTAGAGCACAGCCTTGTAACACCAAGGTCAAGGGTTCAGATCCCCATAGTGGCCAGGACCAAAAAAAAAAAGATGGGTCAAATTCATACACAGATGTCTCAAACAAGAAGAAGCAAAAATTTCCAATAAATATGTAAAAAGATGCTTAACCTCATTAGCAATCAGCAAAATGCATAAACAACACAATGAGATTTTTTTTACTCCCAACAGATTGACGAACATTAAAAGGTATAACATAGTCTGTACCCCACAGATATGTACAATCAATTGTTTCAATTAAAAAAATACAAAATAAAAGGTATAACATTACAGGCATGAGTAAGGATGTGAAGGACTGGGGTTCTCATAAACCACCAGTGGGAGTATAAATGATAAGCCCTGGGAAGCAATGTGGCATTGTTTGGGGTATTAGAAGCAACTGATACCACATTTGCATGTGTTGCTCTGACCCATTTACCAAATGGCCCTAAGACTGCTGGTTTTGAGTGGGGCCAGAGCTAGAAAAGTCTCTAGGAGGTCCAAGCATGGACGCACTCTACCCTGCCACTCACTCCTCATGATCGGTAAATCCAGGAGAACTCCAAGTGTCTGTGGTAATTAAAAATGTGGTATGGAATCTTTGGCAAGCCCTAATAAAAGAATCACATCAAAGACCCCTGAGGTCCTCCTCTGCTTATAAACTTTAAATTTCACCTTTTAAGAAACAGCTCCTGGCTTGCTACTGGGTCTAGTTGAGATGAAATGCTTGAACAAGACCCTAGCTACCCATCATGAGCCAGGTGCTATTTGATCCACTGTTTCGGGTGGAAGACTGCTGCATAAAAAGTCACCACAAAACTTAGTGGCTTAAAATGACAAGCCAGATAACAGAGTTCTCTATGCAACAATCAGAAAAGAGAGTTATACTCAAATGGTAATTTTTGAAGTCCCTTGATGGTTTTTAAATCATATTTACAGAATTTAATAATTCAACTGGTGAGTACCTCTGTCTCACTTTGCAAATAATTTCCAGATTTTCACTGACTTAAATAATTGTGTCCATAAAATGTAGGAATAAGGAACTACAGAAACTATAGGAATAAAGTGTAATAAGATATAGATAAAGTATTTCCTATATAAATCTTCACTTTCCCAGAATTACGATACTTGAGAAAATTTTAGAATGCAGCTATTCTGAAATCATAATGTAAACACAAGTTAGTGTTACTGCTTATTGTCAAGTGAATCGTTAATAGGAAGTCAACCTCACAAACCTTGGCTGCAGAGAAAGAAGATAAATATCTCAAGTTTCTAGTAAATACCATTACTCTCTCAGCTGCATCTTCCCCCAGACAATACCAGAGATGGGCCTCCAGAGAGTGCTTTTTAAAGAAAAGATGAATAGAATGGCAATAACCAGGACTGAACTGATGACTGACCTCCTGGCTACCACAAAGGGCCTGTGAACTCTTTTCACACCAACATCTGGAGGCCTCATTCATCTACATTTATTTAGCCAGACATTGCCGGGAAAGGTGAGCAGAATATACCAATTTACTTTACCTCTGAGTCCCTGCCACTGACCACCAGAAAAATCTTTGGTGAGGAGATTTCCAGTTAAGATTTAGAATACTTACCCTTTAGAATACTTAGCTGAGTTTCAAAAATGTTCCCAAATACACCAAGTCCACTAGAATTTCTAGAGTAAGAAGTAGTTTGCTGCCATTTCTCCCATCCCATTAGGTCAGCAGAAATTTTGATTACTCTGCAGGTAAATATTATCTAGCTCTCAACTACCTCCAAGAGAAGTGACATGAACTATTTCAGGTCATTTCTGCTTCAAGTCAACTAAAGCAAGGTCAAGGCTTCAGTCCCCAATGGATCAGCCAGCATCTCTGCCCTTTGAGCTGTGTCTGGCCCTCCAGAGAGCACCCCACAGGTCCTCTCAGAACCAACCTTATTACCTGGCTTGCTTTACTCCTTGCCCCCTTTTAGGACCAGAAACAAGAGTGATTCAGAACCCATTCTTCACTGCTTGACCCACAATTTATCTTCTTATTTGTTATTGATTGTTAAACTTTTTATTTCATTCTTGGATCAGGTCTGGCTTTCTGAACTCTTTGTCTCCCATCCCCTTCCCAGAAATATAAAATAGCCATCTCTCCTTCAGAGTCTCAGATCCCTGCACCCTTTCCCTGCTTAGCTCCACTATGAGATCACTTACCACACTGTATTGCAATTGTGGGGCTCCCTCTCTACAGCCTAAGCTCTCTGGGGCACTGGGCTCCACTTTGGTGCACCCAGTGTTTAGCATAGTACCTGACACAAGACAGTTTCTCAATCAATGTTTTTTGAATGAATAACCTGGCTTCTTGTCTATAGCCCTGGATTGTGCTTTTCAATTGGATTGTGCTTTTCAATTTAGCTTTCAACCACACTTTCATCCCCAAGGTTGGGACCTTTTGCTTAAACGATGGCCTGGGCTTCCTTTAGCTGCTCACCCCGGCAGCAGAACCTTCTGATCAAGGTAGTATGACATTCTGCTGCTCCCTCCCAGCCACAGCCAGCTTTGGTCCACACAGTAATCCTTTCCTCTATTCCAAATGAGAAATAAATGTGTCCTTGGACACAAAGAAACAAGGTAAAAGAACACGGGAAAACCAATGGTCTCGGTAATGGGCCACAATAATCAATCACATTGTATATTGACAAAATAAAATAAAATTTTAAAAAATAAAACAAAATAAAAACAGGTAATAACACTTTTTTAAAAAGCTAATGCAAATCTATTTCTACTATTTGAAATACAATTCTAAGAAGTGCTACCTGATCTGCCAAAGACTGCATACACAGCTGAGCATCTATCAAGTGGTAGGCACTATGCTGTGCTTTATAAATGTCATCTCATTCAATCTTGCCATCCCCATGAGGGAGAGATTATCTCCATTTTAGAGATGAGAAAACTAAGATTCAAAATTTATGTAACTTGGGCCAGCCTGGTAGCGCACTCGGTAGAGTGCGGCACTTGGGAGCGCAGCGGCGCTCCCTCCGAGGGTTCAGATCCCATATAGAGACCGGTCCGCTCACTGGTTGAGCGCGGTGCGGGCGTGACACTGTGGGTTGCGATCCCGTTACCGGTCACGAAAAAAGACAAAAAGAAAAAAAAAATTATGTAACTAACCAAAGATAACATAGCTAAGTAAATAGGGGGGTTGGGATTTACATCCTGGTCTATCCAACCCCAATGCTAATGTTAATGCTATTTCCACTACACCTCTAAGCCAGACTACAGTGGTCCTAAAATTGGGCCCAACCAAGTATACCTAATGAAGACTCTTGAAAAATAAAAAACATGTCTTCAAAACAGAAGACGCCAAGACTAAGAAAAGGGTAGGTCTTGGAAAATAAGAAAAAAATCCTTCGGTAAAAGGAATTTGATGACAATTAAGATAGACACAGCAATGCAAAATGTTGTAATTCTGGTTGAATGATGGTGCAACATTTTAATGAATCATAGTAACATTCAAAATAGTTAGGAAAATCAGACAGACTTTCATAAATAAGAATCTGATATATTTTTTAACATAACACTATTTAAACAAAACGCTACACGAGAACAAAGTTAATTATGAAATTATGACAGTTTTTCCCACCCTGCTTTCTCAAGCACACAAATTGTCCCATTATTAGTTGTTGTGAATATTAAATAACCCAGCCAGAAGTGACTAGCATGCAAATAATTGTGCAACACAAAATGTTCTCCTATGATCGGATGACTGAACAAGATTAATCAGAGAAAGCATTTTCACTTTCAGATAATCTTTCACCTAGAAGTACTATTTAACTATTTCCTTGATCAAATGACAGATAATAATACAGGCAAAATTTACATAAGGGGGAAAAATGATATTTAAGAAAGAGCCGGAGTTGTAATATATAAATCTGGGCTCCTTAAACTAGCTTCATTACCTATGATTTACCTTCTCTCCTCCAACTCCCCTCCCCAACCATCTGACTGCCTTGATTTATTGCCAATCATTTTATTTTTAAAAAAAAACAGTCCATTCACAAACATTCCAGCTGCATGGACCCTCTTTTGGTTCCTCAAACATGCCAGCTCTTCCCCATGTGAAACCCTCACACCATCTGCTCTGCTCTCCCCAAAACATCCCTTGCTTAGCTGCTTTCAGGTCCCAGTCTAGGAGTGTCACTTCCCTGGAAAGGCCTTCCCGAACCATTAAACCCAAAGCCAGTCTCCCATGCTGTTCTCTCTTGCCGCACCCTACTCTTTTCCTTCCATGCACTGGCCACTCTTTACAGAGATATATTCCTGGGTGAGTTTATTTGCTTAACTCTGTCCTACACTACCTCCATGAGGCTAGGAGCCTTTATATTTTCTTCATCACCACTTATCCAGGATCTAGCACAGTGTCTAGCAGTTAGTAAGAGCTCAAAAATATTTGCTAAGTGAACCAAAATACATGATATTCCTATGTTCCTTACCAAGTAAATCTCTATCAAAAAAAAAAAAAAAAACACCATCCACAAACATACCTTTTCCATTGCACTGGGACTGACTCTAAACGAACCACAATTTTCTAGTACTGTTCAGTGAGTTCAACAAAAGTATACTTTATTAAATCAAATCTCACTTCATTTTTCTACCAATATAAATTACTTTATTTGATAAAATCTTAAAAATTCTGATAATATTAGCTAACTTTAATGCACATGCTACTTTGATTGGTACAGGTATCAAATATCAGAACTTGGTGTTATCAGCACCATGTTCTAACCGATCAAGCTAGCCAGCAGCTCACTTTTTTTTTATGTGGTATTGCTGTGGATTGAATTGTGTCTCCCAAAGGTTCATGTATTAATCCCCACTGTAACAGCATTGATGGTGGGAAATCTGGTAAATTCATAATTCAATTATGGTAATTGAAAGGTGGGGCCTTTAAGGGGTGATTAGGTAGTGAGGACTGTACCCTCATGAATGGATTAATATATTAATAGTTTAATGGGTGGTCAAGGGCATGGTTCTGATGGCTTTGTAACAAGAGCCAATGAGCAAGTTAGCTCTCTCTTGCTCAAGCCACTCACCCTGTGACACCCTGCATCTCTATAGAGCCAAGACCAAGAACAAGGCCTTCACCAGATGCATTCCCTGGACTTTGTACTTCCCAGCCTCCAAAACTGTGAGCAATAAATTTCATTTCTTTATAAATTTCCCAGTTTCAGATATTCTAAGCAACAGAAAACAGACTAATGCAAGTGTTCTTTAGAAACTGAGGCTTGATGTCTTTTAAAATTAATTTCATAACTATATCGGAAAACTTAATGTCTATATATATTCAATTCATCCTTTTCCAAAGTTGCCTTATTCAAAGGAAAATTTATATACAGTTTTGTTTAGGTTGTACAACCATGTCTGCCATTTTTTCTTACATTGTTTGCTATTTTAGAACTATCCAATTCACTCACAAGAAGATTTCATGAAATTGTTGTCCCTCATCCCCTTTATCCAACCCATCACCAACTCTGAAATCTTTGTTCCTAAATATCTCTTAAATCCATTCACTTCTCTTTCCACCAAGCCCATAATCTTCTGGCTGGAGAGTACTGCAATACTACTAGTGGTCTACCTACACCTAGCTGGCTCCCTCAATCCACTCTCTGAAGCCAGAATGTTCTTTCCAGGCTCTGTGGGGCTTTCTGGCCCTACACACACCCCCAAATGTCCATCCATACTGAACTCAGAGCCACCTGGACACTGCATGCTCCCTCCCCTGAAGGTCCTTCACATGCTGTTCCCTGAGCCAGTACATTCTTCTTACCTCTGTGTCTAATTCTTTCTCACCCTTTGACTTTCAACTCAAGCTTCACTACCTGAGGGAAGGCACCCTGATCAACTAACTTGGTCAAATCCCCATATCTCAGGCTTGCAGAGGACCAGGTACCTCTACACCAGGGCAGCCATCACAGCTGTGCAGTTAAGTGATTGTCTCTCACCCCCTGCTCCCAACTGTACTGTAAGGCCACAAGACAGGGACTATATCTGCATGTGCTCACCTTCCTACCCCCAGAACTTGGCCCTTCAATTAAATATTTTTTGGAGCTCTTATTACTCCCATTTTACTCTATTTTACAAAAAAGGAAACAGAGGCTGAGAAGTTATATAATTTACCCAGCTCTACACTGTTCCTGACTAATACAGCTAAAATTCAAACCTAGGTCACACAAAAGGCAAAATGTCATGAAAAACATTACATTTTTATTAGAAATACATCTTCAAGTGGACTAGAACTGGAAGGTAATATGCAAATATAAGAAAAGTTATGTTAAGGTGATAACATCATAAGGTGTTTTTTTAAATATTTTCAAAAAAAATTATCATTTTAAGAGAGTTTAATGGCCCTTCAGAACCACTTCCCTCCATTCGGTAAGGTGGGTGCTCATCTCGGGTTCACTCAGCAGCTTCTCCTGCTATGCCACATGATCTCTTCCCCTCTGCCCAAAGCCACCTGTGGACCACTGCTGGATCACAGGCCCCCAGACAAGACACTACGGCTTCCAGTGGGTCTCAGCACCAAGATGACTGTGGGGCAGACCACTCACCCTTGGATCTTGGACTGCCCCATCCCTTGATTCTCCACTGTACTGATAGATCAGACTTTATTAATAGGTAGGTAGAGCCAAAGGAAACTATAGTATGCGGAGGGTAGCCCCCACTGCCCAGGAGCAGGCAGGAGCATGCTCAGTATCTAAGGCAGGAGCTGAGGGCAACCCCCACCACCTGGCAGCAGGTAGGAGCACACTAGAAGTCCTACACAGGATCCAAGGGCAGTCCCCCTCTATCCAGAAGCAGGCAGGAGCATGCCTAGGGCCCTAGGCAGGAGCCAAGGGCAATCCCCACCCTCCAGAAGGCAGGAGCAAACCCAGGGTCCTAGGCAAGAGCTGAGGGAAGGAACCTCCTGCCCAGCAGCAGGCAGGAGCATGTCAAAAACACTATTTCCACACAGGTGGACCACCATGGCCATGGCTGCCACAAAATCAGCTCACCACCAACAGCCACAGTCACTATGCAGGCAGCCCACAAGACACTCAATTGCACTGACACAAGGAGAGTCACCAGAGGAGCCTGGAAAAAGGATAGGAAATTTTTTTCCTCAAAGCCCACTCCAGAGTAATAGAAGAAGCAGCTGCTCTACCAGATGACAAGACATCAATGTAGAGATACAAGGAATACAAAAATACAAGAAAATATGGCACCACCAAAAACTACAGTAATTCTCAAATACCAGGCCCTATAGAGTGGGAAACCCTTGAAATGACTGAAAATTGATTCCAAGCAACAATCTTTTTTTTAATTCTTATTTTTTTTATTGGTTATGAATATTCATGAGATACAAAGCTGATTGTCACCTCTCACGCCCAAGATGTGAAGTCCAGATCCATACTGGCTGCATGCCCATTACCACAAATTGTGATTATACCATGTGTTCCCCACCCAATTATCCCCAACTTCCCTCCCCACTGCCCTTTCCCCCACTCCATTTTGTATCATTAGGTATGCTCTCTCCCTCTGCAAGTCTAATGCACCATCGTGGTCTTTCTTTCCTTCCTTCTTCTCTCTTATCTCCCACTTATGAGAGAGTAAATGTGATATTTATCCTTCTGTGCTTCGCTTATTTCACTCAACATAAGTTTCTCCAAGCTCAACCATGTTGTTGCAAATGGGAAAATTTCATTTTTTTTATGGCAGAGTAGTATTCCATAGTGTATATACACCACAGTTTCTTTATCCAGTCATCCATCAGTGGACATTTAGGTTCGTTCCATATCTTGTCTATTGTAAACAGAGCTGCGATGAACATGGGAATGCAGGTATCCCTTCAAAATGATGATTTCCATTCCTCTGGGTATATACCCAGAAGTGGGATTGCAGGATCATATGGAAGATCTATCTGTAGTTGTCTGACAAACCTCCATACTGTTTTCCATAGTGGTTGTACTAATATACAGTCCCACCAACAGTATAGGAGTGTTCCCTTCTCTCCACACCTTCAACAGCATTTGTTGTTCACTGTCTTTTTGATTATAGCCAGTCTAACTAGGGTAAGGTAATATCTCAATGTTTTAATTTGTGTTTCCCTGATGACTAGTGATGTTGAGCATATTTTCATGTACCTGTTGGCCATTCGTATGTCTTCCTTTGAAAAATGTCTATTCAGCTCCCTTGCCCATTTTTTAATTGGGTTACTTATTTTTTTTTACTGTGTAATTGCCAAGCAACAATCTTAAGGAAACTCGCTGAGAAACAAGAAGACTCAGTTTGTCACATAATGAAATGAGAAAAAAAAAATCCAGAATGTTAAGGAGGAAATTTACAAAGAGATTAATACCTTAAAAAAGAATGTAGCAGAATACATGGAACTGAAAGATTAATTCAAAAAAATAAAAAACACAACTGAGAGCTTAAGCAGCAGGCTAGCTTAAGAAAGAATTTCTGATCATGAAGATGGTATTTTCAAAATAACCCAGGCAGACAGAATAAAGAATTTTAAAAAATGAGGAAAATCTAAGAGGCTAGCATACAACTATTCAAATCATAGGTGTTCCAGAAAAGGAGTAAAAAGAAAAAGGCATTGAAAATCTATTCAAGAGAAAAGCATCAAGTCACCTGTAAAGGAGCCTCCATCAGACTAACAGCAGACTTCTGAACGGAAATTCTACAGGCCAGAAGAAAATAAGATGATATATTCAAAATACTAAAAGAAAACTGCCAGCCAAGAATACAACACCCAGTAAGAGTATCCTTCCAAAATGAGGGAGAAATGGTGTATTTTCCAGACAAACAAAAACAGGGGAGTTCGCCAACACACGAACAGGAGCCCTACAAGAAATCCTCAAGGGAGTCCTGCATCTGGAATCTGAAAAATGATACTCACTACCATGAATACACAAGAAAGAACAAAATCAGCTGGTAGGAAAGACTGCAAACAAGAAAGAGAAAGAAACTAAATCTCACCACCACAAAAAAACCAACAAACATCAAAGACAATAAAAGGGAAAGAAAGGAGCAAAAGATATTTAAAACTTCCAGACAACAATTGATAAAATGCCAGGAGTAAGATAATACCTTTCGATAACAACCCTATATGTAAATGATTAGACTCCCCACTCAAAATACAGACTGATTGATTGGATTAAAAAGCTAGATCCAAAAAAAACAAAAAAAAAAAAGCTAGACCCAATTACATGCTATCTTCAAGAGACTCACCTCACCTATAAAAACACATACAGGCTAATCGTGAAGGGAAGGAAAAAGATATACCACACAAATGGAAACCAAAAATGAGCAGGAGTAGCTATTCTTATATTGGATAAAATAGACTTTAAGCCAAAAACCACGAAAAGCGACAAAGAAGGCTACTATATAATGATAAAGGGATCTATCAAACAGAAGACATAACAATGATAAATATATATGCACCCAACATCAGAACAAGCAGATATATAAAGTAAACATGATTAGGACTAAAGAAAGAGATAGACCTCCACTATGATAATAGTAAGGGACTTCTATCAGCACTGGACAGATCATCTAGGCAGCAAATCAACAGAGAAACAAGATTTAAACTAGACTTTAGACCAACTGGACATGGCAGATATCTACAGAATATTTTATCCAACAACTACAGAGTATACATTCTTCTCATCAGCATATGGAATGTTCTCCAGGACAGATCATATGCTAGGTCCCAAATCAAGTCTCAGCAAATTCTAAAATATTGAAATCATTTCCAGTATCTTTTCAGACCACAACAAATTGAAACTAAAAATCAATAACAAGCAAAACTAAGGAAACTATACAAACACATGGAAATTAAACATGTTCCTGAAACCAACTTATATGTCCACTGGCGGATGACTGGATAAAGAAAATGTGGTATATCTACACAATGGAATACTACTCTGCCATAAAAAGGAATGAAAATTCTGCCATTTGCAGCAACATGGATGAACTTAGAGAAAATTATGTTAACAGAAATAAGCCAGGCACAGAAAGAGAAATGCTGTGTGTCCTCACTCATAAGTGGGAGCAGAAAGGAAAAAAGAAACAAATAACAATCAGAATAATTCCTTGAACTCGCAAAAGGAGAGAGTGGAACTGAGGACACCAGAGATGGGAAAAGGGGAGGGGAAGTTAGGGAGAAATTGGTAAAGGGCCACAAAAGTTGTTTACATTATGTAATGATAAAATATAAATTTTTTTTTAATTAAAAGGAAATTATAGTGTGGGAGTGAATGTTTTTGACCATATGCTGAATAAGACTGCCATTAAAATCCTTTGGGAAAGCATTAAGAAATTAAAATTCAACACCTTGTCCTTTATCGCAGCCCAGCATAACTAGGGGCTATCAGTCTAGACCCTCCTAGCTGTCACAGGAGTAAATAGCCCATGGACTGCAACATCCTCAGG
>NW_007735314.1:15919-21406 GCF_000696425.1 Galeopterus variegatus | reverse complement strand
CCATCACCAATAACTCCAGGAGGATTCTCATAGCCATAGACAAAACCCACACCTGCCATCTGCCGATGACTACATACCTGCTGTGAAATAATGGCTTCTTCCTGTCCACCTTCCAAATCTCTATCAAGATTAGGGTAGAAAGCCATAATGAGATATTACCTTACCCTAGCCTATCATTAGCAGACTCTAACCAGAACCATGCTCTTAAGGAAATCTGGGAAATGTAGTTTCCAGGATTGAGTCCCTGTAATTGAGGGGAGATTTTAGAAGGGGGAGGATAATACTTTCTACAACAACAAGGAACATACGCCTCTACACTTTATTGCACATATTGTGTGTGGATGGGTGTGTGGATGTGTGTTTCATCTCCCACCCACCAACCCAACTCTCCTACACAATAAACCCCTAGAAGGAAAAGGTTTTTCCTACCCATCTGCTTAATACCTAGCACAAAGCCTATTATACGTACTCAAAAAATATATGATAAATAAATGGATGGATGGAAGGATGGATGGATGGATGGAAGGATGGATGGATGGAAGGATGAAAGACAAGAATTACAATGTGTCAAGACACATTAATAGGTTGAACCTCACAATGATAGGTTCACTACATCTGTCTAAGAGGAGTGTACAGTATTTCTACTTCTAATTATTTTGGTGGGGGGGGTTCTTAAAGTAGTAGTTTTTATAATGCTAGAGATTTTTCTCTACATTGATACTAAGCTGTTTTTAGTCTTACTCTCAATCTTTAATGATGATATCTCCTTATACAGAAATATTCAACTTTCCCAGAATCCCTTTCAGAATCTCCACCAAAGTCTTTAGCTCCCTGGAAATACTGGGAGTTAGGAGGCTTGGGTGCTAATTACCTATATAACCCTAAATAAGTCATTAAAATTCTTTAAATCTGTGTATGTATGCATCACTGTTTACTCTACAACTTTGGGGATAATGTTATTACTGCATTTCCTCTAATTAAACCTACTTTTCCTCAAGGGTAGAAATTTAATATTGTTTTTAAAGAGTTCTTTTAAAATATTTATATTTTCTTATTTATTCATTCTACAAATTTTGAACACTTTTTATGAGCCTAAAGTTGTTGTGGGATTTGAAGATACAATAACACTAATAAAGATATTATAAAGCAGCAGGAATTCCTAACAGAAGTATGTTCAGAGTCCTGTGGAATTTCAGAGGAAGAAACAATGGTGTCATTTAAGAGGATCAGCATCACGATAATAAAAGAGGTGATATTTCATCTCAGCTCTGAAGTATGGATTGCAACACAACAGAGAAAGGAAAAGAGATATTCCAGATAGGGGGAACAGTATATTCAAAGACTTTGAGACATTCTGTCAGATAAGACTCAATCAGGGAAACAGAATCACTACAACAGGTATGGAATAAGAAATTTATTATAGAGATTAAACCTTATATAATTGTAGGAGAAGCTAGAAAAGTAAAAACCTGGAAGGGGAAGAATGGAGGATCAGAGAAAAGTCACTACCTGGAGTTGATGAAATGGGAGCTGAAGAAAGGAAGGCAGTTGCCACCGTGTCTGGTGGTTGGTCTGAAGTTGCCGTGGGTCAGCTGGTCTGGCAGATGAGAAAAAAAGCTGTTCATAAGTCATGGGAGAGTAAGGACAAACCAGAACCTGTAAGTACAAGTTGGAACATACAAAGACAAACTGGAACTAGCATCTCTCTCTAACTAGGAATGCAGGGACTATGAGAAAGAAACTGGTGTCCTTCACAATGGAATGTACTCATTCCCGGCCTAAGGCTCAGAGGAGTTGAAGGAAGAAATCTGGCAAGAGCTAGAGGAGCTGTGGTCCAGCGGCTGCCTGACGTCTACCAGGTGAGCCAGCCCTAGGCCCTGCTCTGCTCTCCTGAACATGATGCCTGCTGCTTGATTTCCACCTTCCAAATCTTGCACAAATTTCCCTTGGGACCAAATCTGAACCTAATGTGAATCATATAGGGAAGTGGATTCTGAGATA
The DNA here is from genome assembly GCF_000696425.1 of Galeopterus variegatus. NCBI lineage: Eukaryota > Metazoa > Chordata > Mammalia > Dermoptera > Cynocephalidae > Galeopterus > Galeopterus variegatus. The sequence continues at coordinate 19,405 of NW_007735314.1, read as the reverse complement.
CGTATTTCCAGCTAAGTTGATGCAGTACAAAACCCTACAGACATGAAAGATTGTCAAGAAATAGCTCATTTTGTTAGAATATGAGGAGTAAGTTGGGGGAGGGTAGAAGAGGAGGAAAATAAGCCTATAAAGAAAATTGGTAAGATCCAAATGGTAAGATCCCTATTTGTTTTCTGAGGATACTAAGTGTTATGGCTAAGCAGTAATAAACCATCCATTGTGGCAGACTGGCTAGATGCTCACCAAACTCATCACCTCTTCCTCAAAACAGAACGACTACATTTCCTTGGTCTCCCTTGCAGGTAATGTCAGAGTTACATGACTCGGTTCTGACTAATGGAATATGGACAGAAATGAAGAACAACACATCCATTCTCGTCAATAAAATGTCCCACAAAATCTTCCATGTTCTCTCTCCACTGTGTTTTCTCTCATCTGTGTTTCTACCTGTCTTCTTGGAAGGTAAGGACTCCAAGATTCTAGAGCCACACAATGGAGGGAATTCAGATGCCTTGAGGCACTGCATAGAGGAGAACCACTCAACCTTCATTGGATTGTGATGTGTGCTACAAATAAACCTTTATAGTGTTGGGCCACTGGGATTTGGAGATGGTTTGTTATAGCAGCTAACATTTCTTTACCCTGACAAATACACCCAAAAGATTTTCCTTAGCCTAACTATGTCAAATTAAAAGAACCTATTGTTTCAAAATCCTTCCATTAATAATTCTGCCCTTCCAAATTGACTTGTAAACTATCATTTATCGTGTATTAAATCCTTGTTTTCTGGGGTCAGTTTCAAGTTAATCTATTGAATTCCATTGATTTATCCATCCTACAATCAGTACCATATCTTTTTGTTAATGTATTTTATGTTACATCTAACTTCTTGTAAGAAAACACTTTCTTAAAAGAAACAAACAAACAACAATCACAATAATACATTAAACTTTCAGAAGGAGGGAACAGATCTGTGCTTACTAGAGGCAGGAAAGGGGGAGAAGCATGGGAGATAGGGAGAAATTGGTTAATGGACACAAAGAATGATTACATTTTGCAATGAAGAATACACTAATTATCCTGATCTGATCATCACATATTGTACACAAAACCAATAGTCAACTCTGTACCCCACAAATATGTATGCTCTATTGCATTGCAATTAAAAAAAAACACTTTGTTGTTTTCCTTTTCATAATTAATTAGCTTTTTCATTTAGTGTCCCAAGTGAATTTTTAAATCAGTTTTTTTGATTCTCCAAAAATTCAATTGTGATTTTTTAATTTAAATTATAATAAACCAGGACTTCCAGTCAAGATGGCAGAACAGATGGTCACCAGTGTCACTCTCTCCCACAAATCAACCAATTTACAACTACAAAAAAGCAACAACAGTCAAGCTGCGTCCACTAGAGCTCAGAGGAAGAGGAGGAGAGATCTATGGAGTGCGTGAAGGTGGGAGAAGCCATAATGAGAGAAAGAAAAAACTGCTCTGACTATTTTGAGCCCTGACCACTTCCAGGCTAGAGCTGCTGAGAACACAGAGCATGGAGCACAGAGGAGGAGCTGGCAAAAGATGCAGCTGTGCCCTTCAGATGAAGTTGTCTGGAGGCGGCAGGGGAGAAGAGGGCTGTGGTGGCCCCCAGGCCAGCAAGATCGCTAAGAGGATTCCCATGGGCCCACATAGACATGAGGAGCCACAATAACTGGAAAAAAGGAGCCACTCAGAGGCCAGTGAGTCATTGCAAGGGACCGAGGCACAGCCCGTCCCATGGGAAGTGTTTGCAACATGTGCGGTGGGGGAGATGGGCACACCAGCGGAACACTGGGGCACAGCAAGGACAGCTGATCTGCCCCCCAGTCAGCACAGGACCACTTAGAGGAGACTGTTAAGGAATACAGAATTGCATGGGGTGCAGTTTGATGAAAAGACTCAGGCCCAGACCAGAGTTTCTACAAAACCCAGGTGCACCGGATTGCATGAGAGCTGGAAGTACCTATAAAGCCAACCATTAAACCCTGAGCTGCACCAAAACCCTTCCCTAGGGAAACAGCAGCAAAGCAGCAATTTAGCTCAACCACACAGCTCAATTAATGGTCCCCACAGGAAGTTCCCCCATTTTAGAAGTAGGCAAAGGACAACAAATTAGTTCCAGTGCAGAGTTTAAGTGGTGGGAACAGCAAATAATCCAACACAGAACTGAAAGGGAAAGCAAAGTACCCACAACCAGAGACAAAGTTTCATATTAACTAGTAAAGGTCTCATTTCACTAAAGAATACCTATAACACCTAGAAGGACTGGAAGTCCCCTGGGCTACCAAGCCAAAAAGAGGGGATGTCTGGGGGCCTCAGCAATGACTCTGATGCCTGCAAACAATCCCAAGGGTGGAGAATGAGGACCTTGGCCACACACCCCCTACATGCACAGCCAGCCCAGTGGTGACCATGGAGCCATTGCAGGAAGTGCCCCGGGCTCTTCTGAGCTGAGGTGGGGGGGCTGAGGGCCTCTGCCATGCCCCCCAGACCTCTGCAGCCAGCCCAGTAGTGATCACCGAACCACAGCAGGAAGTATCCTGAGCTTTCCCGAGCTGCGGCAGTGGGGGTCCTCAGACCTTGGCCAGATTCCCCCAACACACGCAGCCAGCCCGGTGAGGACCACCAAGCCATTGCAGGAGGTACCCCAGGCTCTCCAAAGCCAGGGCTGTGGGGGACCTCAAACGTCAGCCACACACCCCCAGCACCTGCAACCAGCCCAGCAGAAACCACTGAACCACCACAGGAAGTTTCTCGGACTCTCCCAAGCTTGGGTGGTTGGGGGCCTCAGGCCTCCGCCAGGCCCCCCTGACATGTGCAGCCAGCCCAACAGCAATCACCAAGGCACCGCAAGAAGCACCCCAGGCTCTCCTGAGCCAGGGCAGTGGGAGGGCCAAGGGCCTAGGCCGTGCCCCCCCACAACATACACAACCAGCCCAGCAACAACCACTGAGCCAACACAGGAAGTTCTCTGGGGTCTCCCAAGCTGGGGAGGTGGGGGACCAAGGGCCTCAACCACATCCCCCCTGGCACCTGCAACCAGCCCAGTGGTGACCACCAACCCACTGCAGGAAGTACTCTGGGCTTTCCTGAGCCAGGGCAGTGGGGGGCTGAGGGCCTCAGCCATACCCCCCTCATACACACAGCCAGCCCAGTGACAACCACCAAGCCTCAGCAAGAAGGGTCCTAGGTTCCCAAGCTGGAGTAGTGGGGGGACGAGAGCTTTTGCCACACCACCCTGACATCTGCACCCAGCCCGGCAATGATCAAGCCAATGCTGGAAGCCCCCTGGTCTCCCCTGTGGGAATGTGGGGGGGTGCCACAGGCCTCAATCCCGCCCCTCCTCCTTCCTCCTTCTTCCATCCCATTTCCTTCCCCTTTCCCCTCTCCCCCTCCCTCCCAACTGCTCTGCAACAACATCCTAGTCTTTTTTTTTTTTTTTTTTTAAAAATA
>NW_007735314.1:13535-15909 GCF_000696425.1 Galeopterus variegatus | reverse complement strand
AAAAAAAAAAAAAAAAAAAGACTAGGATGTTGTTGCAGAGCAGTTGGGAGGGAGGGGGAGAGGAGAAAGGGGAAGGAAATGGGATGAAAGAAGGAGGAAGGAGGAGGGGCGGGATTGAGGCCTGTGGCACCCCCCCACATTCCCACAGGGAACAACATCCTAGTCTTTTTTTTTTTTTTTTTTTTAAAGATGACCGGTAAGGGGGTCTTAACCCTTGATTTGGTGTTGTCAGCACCATGCTCACCCAGTGAGCAAACCGGCCATCCCTATAGAGATCCAAACCTGTGGCCTTAGTGTTATCAGCACCACACTCTCCCAAGTGAGCCACGGGCCAGCCCCTGCAACAACATCCTAGAATGTAAAAAAATAATATTAATAAAACTATGTTTTCTTTTTTTAATTAATTAATTAATAATAAAACCATAAATTAACTAATTTGGAATAATTTATATCTTCAAAGTTTTTAGTACTCCAGTCAAGGAGCAATGTGTGTCTCTTGATTATTTGTCTTCTTTTATTTTTCTCAGAAGAGTTTTTAATATATTTCATGCAAGTTCCATTTATTCCTTAAAATATTTTTGTCTTCTGAGGTTATTATGATGAGATGCATTATTCCGTTAAATATTTTCATAATTGTTGATAGATATGTCTGTCCACCTTACTAAAGTTTCACTCTCTAATACTAATTATTTACACCTTGATTCTCTTTAAATTTCTGGGTATACAATAATATTCCTAGTAATTATTCCTAATAATATTCCTAATAATATTATCTAGTTCAGCATATACATCCCTAATTTCCCTTTCATGTCTTATAACACTAGCCATAACTTCCAGAAAAATGTCAAACTTAAAAATGGTAATTAGTAGGTGTATTAGTCTGTGCCTGTTGCTTATAACAAAATACCTGGAACTGGGTTATTTATAAAAAAACAAAATTCATTGTTTATAGTTTCAGAGGTTGGGGAGTCCAAAGTCCAGGGAACACAGCTGGTGAAGGCCTTGGTGGTGGTGACAGTGACCCAGGGGTCTCACGTGGCAGAAAATGGTAGAGCAGAGAGAGCGAGAGACCAACCTCCTCATTCACTTTCCTTTTAAAGTCCTCTGAACCACACCCCTGACCACCATTATTAATCCATTCACTACTGCACAGTTCTACAATTAATCACCTCTTCAAGGCCCCACCTCACAATTACCACAATAGTATTTCCCACCCTCAACAGTTACTGTGGGAATTAAGCTTCCAAAGCATGAACCTTGGGGGAGAAAATTCAATCACTCCACAGCAGTAGGCATCCTTGTTTTACTTTTTTTTTTTTAAGAAAATGTAATTTTATTAATATTATTTTTTACATTCTAGGATGTTGTTGCAGAGCAGTCGGGAGGGAGGGGGAGAGGGGAAAGGGGGAGGAAATGGGATGGAAGAGGGAGGAAGGAGGAAGGGCAAGATTGAGCCCTGTGGCACCCCCCACATTCCCACAGGGAAGACCAGGGGGCTTCCAGCATTGGCTTGATCATTGCCGGGCTGGGTGCAGATGTCAGGGTGGTGTGACAAAAGCCCTCGGCTCCCACCATCCCAGCTCGGGAACCCGGGGCCCTTCTTTCTGAAGCTTGGCCCCCCATAGCCCCCCATAGCCCCCCACAGCCCCGGGTCAGGAAAGCTCAGGATGTTTCCTGTGGCAGTTCAGTGGTCACTGCTGGGCTGCCTGTGCATGTTGAGGGGCATGCCTGAGGCCCTCCACCCCTTACCACCCCAGATCAGGAGAGCTTCCTGGGTGCTTCCTGCGGCTACTCAGTGGTCACTGCTGGGCTGGCAGCACGTGTCTGGGGGACATGGCCAAGGTACTCATCCCCCACCCTCAGGATTGGTTGCAGGTGTCAGGGGGCATTGCTGAAGCCCTAGTGCTCCCCCCTTTCTGGTTTGGTAGCCCAGGGGACTTCCAGTCCTTCTAGGCATTATAGGTGTTCTTAGAGACCTTTTCCAGTTAATATGAACCTTTGTCTCTGATTGAGGGTACTTTGTTTTTTCTTTCAGTTCTGTGTTGAATTATTTGCTGTTCTCACCACTTAAACTCTGCACTGGAACTAATTTGTTGTCCTTTGCTTACTTCTAAAATGGGGGAACTTCCTGTGGGGACCATTAATTGAGCTGTGTGGTTGAGCTGAGCTGTGTGGTTGAGCTAAATTGCTGCTTTGCTGCAGCTCAGGGTTTAATGGTTGGCTTTATAGGTACTTCCAGCTCTCATGCAATCCAGTGCACCTGGGTTTTGTAGAAACTCTGGTCTGGGCCTGAGTCTTTTCATCAAACTGCACCCCATACAATTCTGTATTCCTTAACAGTCTCCTCTAAGTGGTCCTGTGCTGACTGGGGGGC
>NW_007735314.1:11079-12448 GCF_000696425.1 Galeopterus variegatus | reverse complement strand
AGAGATTATCCTAAGTGGGCCTGACCTAATCAGGTGAACCTTAAAAAGGCTGGGGCTTTTCCTGGTGAAAGAGATGTGAAGCATGAGAAGGATTCAGCACAAGGAAGAGTCTCTCTTACTGGCTTTGAAGATGGAGGAAGCCATGCAGCAAGGAAGACTTCTAGGAGTTGAGAGTGGCCCCACTAACAGCCAATAAGAACACAGAGACTTCAGTCCTATAACCACAAGGAATTTAATTCAGCCAACAACACGAAAGATCGTGGAAGCATATTTTTCCCCAGAGCCTCCAGAAAAAAATGCAGCCTGGCCAACGACATTTCAGACTCGTGAGAACATGAGCAGAGCATCCAGCCTCACCGTGACCAGGCTTCTGATTTACAGAACTGTGAGCTAATAAACAGGTGTTGTTTTAAGCTGCTAAATTTGTAGTAATTTATTATGCAGCAAAAAAACAAATATACAATAGCTGAATGAACTTGGATCCATTTCTTAACCTCTCTGAGCTTAAATATCTCCATATGTAAAATAGGTATAATAACCACATTGCAAGATTGTGGTGGAGGTTAAAAGAGAAAATGTAAGTAAAATGCATGCTGTGGCATGTTGCATGTGGGCACTCAATAATGTCTGTATTCTTTAATATAAAATAGCCGGGATCACAAATGTTGACCCTATAAGGAAAATCTCCTGGGATGGAAGAGAAGTGGCTATTTCACAAGGCCCCAACTCTGTTCCCAAGGATTCTACTCCTTGTGGCAGACAGAATAATGGCCTCCTGAAAATTTCCTCATCCTAATCCTTGGGACTTGTGCCTATGTTAGCTTATGTGGCAAAGGACAGTTAAGATTGTAGATGGAAATAAGGTTGCTTTATCAGGTGACTTTGAGATGGGGAGATTATCTGAGATCATCTGGGTGGGCCCACTGCAATCACAAGAGTCCTTGTAAGTGGAAGAGGGAAACAGAAGAGCATGAGAGTCAAAGAGGTGGCATCATGAGGATGACTTACCTGATGTTACTGGCTTTGAAGATAGAAGAGGGACACAAGCCAAGGAATGCCAGCAGCCCCTAGAAGCTGGAAAAGGCCCTTAATCTCCTAGAGCTTCCAGAAAGGAATGCAGTCCTGCTGACACCTTAATTTCAGCCCAGCAAAACCCACATCAGACTTCTGACTGTAAAAAAAAAAAAAAAAAAACTTTAGACAAATTAAATCTAACAGAGTTCAACTGAGAAAAAAATGATTTGTGAACCAGGCAGCCACCAGAACCAGAATGAGTTCGGAGTAACTCCGGGGCTGCTGCAAGGCTGGCTAAGATTTATAGATAGAAAAGGGAAAGTGATGTATGGAAAATGGAAGTGAGGTACAGAAA
>NW_007735314.1:9469-10285 GCF_000696425.1 Galeopterus variegatus | reverse complement strand
CTAAGATTTATAGATAGAAAAGGGAAAGTGATGTATGGAAAATGGAAGTGAGGTACAGAAACAGCTGAATTGGTTACAGCTTGGCATTTGCCTTATTTGAACACGGTTTGAACAGTTGGCTGCTGTGATGGGCTGAGACTCAACTACTTGTTACATGAGCAGCTTACGGTCTATCTAAACATCAAGTTAAGTTACAGTTTACTACGTCTAAAGAAACTGTTAAGCCAAACTTAATTTAACATGACCTACATAAGTGCAGATAATAAATTTGTGTTGTTTTAAGCCACAAAATTTGCGGTAATTTGTCACAGCAGCAACAGAAAACTAAAACACTTTCTGTTGTGTTTCTTGTTCGTTATCTTTCATGTCCACTCTGGCCTGTGAGAGCTGATGCACCCTTCCCCCTTTCAACGGGCCCAGTATATCTACACATTGATCCCCAGTAGCAAAGCTATGACATGGCTATAGCATTTAAATAAGACTTGACCAAAATTGGGGAGATGATGATAGCATTACCTTAACAGAATACCATAACTTACAAACTGACTTCTACTCCATACATTTATTGTTAATTAAATGACATAATACATGTTAAGTGCTACACAGCCAGGCCCAGAGAAATCTGTCAACAAATATTAGCTGTTATTATTGCAGTGATTGTTGTTGTTTTTAATCCCCTAGTCAAACAGGGAGGCTGTGGTTATAAGGTCGTGAGAAAGCTGTGGCAACTGATTGACCATGTTAGGACAAACAAAAAAGACAGGGCTGATTTGGGGTGAAGATGGTACAAAGAGTTTACAGTAATCCCCCCTTACC
>NW_007735314.1:6907-8230 GCF_000696425.1 Galeopterus variegatus | reverse complement strand
TATCTGAATTGCCAGCATCACTACGTTCGTGCTTTGGAGCCATTATTAGGTAACATAAGGGATACTTGAACATAAACACTGTGATACCCCACACTTGGTCTGATCAACAAGCCAGCTACTAAGTGACTACCAGGCAGGAAGAGTCTTCAGCGTGGAGACACTGGAAAAGGGATGATTCACATCTCAGTGAGACAGAGCGGGATGTCGCAAGATTTTATCAGGCTGCTCAGAATAGTACACAATTGAAAACTTATAAATTGTTTATTCCTGGAATTTTCCATTTAATATTTTCAAAACTTGGTTGACCGCAGGTAACTGAATCTGCAGGAAGCAAAGCTTCAGATAAGGGAGGACTACTGTAAAGAGAAAGTGTTGCAACACTAACTGACAATAGCGACACCAGCCTTCATACTAGAAAACAGAACAAATGGGAATTTAGCGCACAAAATAAAAAGCACAAGTCAACTGTCCTTTCACAGATCTTTTCAGGAATATGCATTTGCATATAATGTGGTATGAAAGAATCATAATAAAGACCTAGAGAAGAAAGATGCAAAGGAAGATACTTTATTAACAACAACAACAATAATAATAATAGCTAACATTTATTGAACACTCATTCTGTGCCAAATTGTGTGCTAAGTGCTTTACAAATAATATGAGCTAATTTGGATCAAGAATATTAAAATTAAGAAAACGTCTAAACAGATAACATTCCTCAATGCCCAAACTTCTTGCTTGTCAAAATATTATTTTAACTCTCTTTTACGCTATGCCTGAGTGTTTGGAATCAGAGGCTACTCGTATCTACTAAGAATGCATTTAGGCTAGGGTCCCACATACTGTTTTTATCATTTGTTAAGTGGAGATGGAAATCCATGAGCCTAACAATGTTGCTTAGAAACTATAAATCAGCAAAGAACAGTACTCTAAAAGGACATTAGGACCATAACAATCTGACAAGTTCTACAAAGACATAGTCCAGCACACTTTGGATAAATGCTTCAGGGCTGAAGTCTTCTCAAAAACCTCTCTCTAAATGCCTTTACTCTTAGCTTCTTTCAGGTGAAGGAGCAGTCCCAAAATAAGTATCTTCTAAGGTGAAATTCACTATGTAAAAAGTCGTGAAAAACAAGAATGGCATATAAATATAAGAAAGCTGAAAGTGTCTGAGAACAACCAAAAGAACTTTTCTGAATTATGTTTATGATAGGAAAAACAGTGATAAAACCCCTTAGGAGCAGAGGGTATAACATATTCATCCATTCATTCCATAGGTAATAGAATAGATATTAAGTACCAAGCTTTATGACAGACAGTGAG
>NW_007735314.1:0-5427 GCF_000696425.1 Galeopterus variegatus | reverse complement strand
CATAGCTTTAAGAAAACTGAAACAGTGAGTAAGAAAATCTATGAGAAAATATAAATCTAGCACAGAAAGAGAGAAAGCCAGATTGGTAAGAGAAGGAGAGGCAAGAAGACACACCTAAGAATTTCAACTGGTCAAAATGGAGTGATAGAGAACAGATTGACCCTCTCACCTGCAACAACTAAAGAACCAGACAAAGATGTTAGACATTGAGCAATGAGGGACATGACCCCTCAAAGATAAGGAACAAACCCTTTCCAGCNGTTAGACATTGAGCAATGAGGGACATGACCCCTCAAAGATAAGGAACAAACCCTTTCCAGCGGTGAAGACCTCCCCTCGAGAACATTCCTCTCACAAAGGATCTCCTCCTTCCCTCTCCAGAAGAGGAAACACAAGAAGAAGCGCCTGGTGCATAGTCCCAATCCCTATTTCAAGGATGTGAAATGCCCACGGTCTTTAGCCATGCACAAACGGTAGTTTTGTGCGTTGGCTGCTCCACTGTCCTCTGCCAGCCTACAGGAGGAAAAGCAAGGATGTTCCTTCAGGAGGAAGCAGCACTAAAAGCACCCTGAATCAAGATGAGTGGGAAACCATCCCAATAAACACATCTTGGATATAACAAAAACAAAAACAAAAAAGATAAGGAACAAACAAGGCAAGCCCAACAGTTGCCCCTTGGCCCCTGAAGCCAAAGGAAGAGCCACCAGGAATTATTAGGGGTAACTATGTTAGTCAGGGTTCTCCAGAGAAACAGAACCAACAGGACATGAATATGTACAGCATGAGAGATTTATTTTAAGGAATTGGCTCCCACGATCCTAGAGGCTTGGTAAACCTGAAATCTGTAGGGCAGTCCAGCAGGAGACCCAGGAAAGTGTCCCAACAGTTCAAGTCCCAATGCTCTCTGCTAGCAGAATTCCTTTTTGTTCGGGGGAGGTCAGTCTTTGTTCTAGTAAGACTTCCCACTGACTGAATGAGGCCTACCCACATCATGCTGGGAAATCTGCTTTATTAATCTCATCCAAAAAACACCTTTACAGAAACATCCAGAATAATGTTTGGGCAAATATCTGGGCACAATGGCCCAGACAAGTTAACACTTAATATTAGCTATTACAATAACAATACTTGGTGCTCACACAGGTCCGAGAATAGTGCCTGTTCCACCAGCCAGATTGAAAAAATCTCATAATTCGGGCCGGCCCGGTGGCGCACTGCTACAGTGCGCTGCTTGAGAGCGCAGCGGCGCTCCCACCGAGGGTTCGGATCCCACATACAGACCAGTTCCCGCTCACTGGCTGAGCGAGGTGCGGGCGCAGCACTGAGGTTTGCGATTCCGTTGCCGGTCCCGATCCGGTACGGGCGTGACACTGAGGGTTGTGATCCGTTGCCGGACACGAAAAAAGACAAAAAGGAAAAAAAAAAGAAAAAGAAAAAATCTCATAATTCATAGGGCATCAGATAGAGTACTTGGAAGGGTCTTGCCTCAGGAATGTGAAAAATTTAGCGCCAGACCGTACTCTACTCTGTTCCTATCTAACAAAGATTAAAAGCAAGACCCAAAGGATCAAAATGTATCTAAGTAACTCAAGTGCGTCCCAAAACAAAGTTCAAGAATATTTACAGAAATATAAAAATATCCAGCACTGAACAAGGTTAAATTCACGATGTCTGGCATTCAATCAAAAATTACGTGGAATGCAAAAAAAAAGGTTGATAATATACCTAGAAGAAAGAGAAAAAATAATAATTAAAACTGATGCAGAACTGACACACATGATAAAATTAGTAGACAAATACATTTTTAAAGTTCTTATAACTGTAATCCATATGTTGGGAAAGTAGGGGAAAAACTGAACATATTAAGTAAAGATGTAGAATTTTTTTTTTTAAGTGAACTCTAGAGATGAAAATCTGCAGTGTCTGAGAAAAAATACTCTGGATGAAATTAATAGCAGATTAGACATCCAGAAGAAAAGATAAGTAAATCTGAGGATTGAGTTAAAAAGAAAGATTATGTACTGCCTAATATTATATACAATTATATACTGCCTACTAGAAATTCACTATAAATATAAAAACACAAATAGGTTAAAAGTAAAAGAATAGGAGAAAATATATACTAACACTAATTTTTTTTTTTTGTCTTTTGTCTTTTTTCCATGTCCGGCAATGGATCGCAACCCTCAGTGTTGCCCCCGTACCGGACCAGGGACCGGCAATGGGATTGCAACCCTCGGTGTTGCTCCCGTGCCTCGCTCAGCCAGTGAGCGGGAACCGGTCTGTATGTGGGATCCGAACCCTTGGGCGGGAGTGCTGCCGCGCTTCCCAAGCGGCGCACTATCCAGTGCGCCACCGGGCCGGCCGACTAACACTAATTTTTAAAAAAACCTTTGGTGGCTGTGTTAACATCAAACAAAGCAGAATTCAGAGCAAAGAATATTACCAGGGAAGGGCTGACTGGTTAGCTCAGTTGGTTAGAGCACAGTGCTGATAACACCAAGGCCCAGGGTTTGATCCCTGTGGCAGCCAGCTGCCAAATAAATAAATAAATAGACTATTACCAGGGACAAAGAAGATCATTTCATAATGATAAATGGGTCAATTCCTCAAAGGACATAGTAATATTAAAGTTTATGCACCTAATAACAGAACACAATTCATCAAACAAAACTGATAGAACTACATGAAGATATAAACAGATTCAAAAATTGGTCAGATTTCAATAACCCTCACTAAATAATTGATAAAACAAGTACACAGAAAAATCAATAATAATATGGAAGACTTAAAGAACACTATTGTTGTGGGTTAAATTTTGTCCCCCAAAAAGGTATGTTCAAGTCCTAAACCCTAGTACCTGTGAATGTGACCTTATTTGGAAATAGGCTCTCTGTAGATGTAATGAAGTTAAGATGACATCATACTGGATTAGGGGAGTCCTAATACAATGACTAATGTCCTGTAAGAAGAAGGGAATTTGGACACACAGGAATAATGCCATGTAATGATGGAGGTAGAGATTAGAGTGATATATCTTCAACTAGGGATTGCCAGCAACCACCAGGAGCCATGAAGAATCAAAGAAACATCTTCCCCTAGAGCCTACAGAGAGAGCATAGCCCTGGCAGCATGTTGATTTTGAATTTCTAGTCTCCAGAACTGTGAGAGAATAAATTTCTGTTGTTTTAAACTACCCGGTTTGTGACAATTTGTTACAGTATCCCTGGGAAATTAATACAACTATCGGCCAATTTTTTCTAATTGACATTTATAGAACCTTCCACCCGACAACAGTAGAAAACACTTTCTTTTCAAGTACAAGGTACCAAGATATGTCCTGTATTCTGGACCATAAAGCAAGCATCAATAAACTTAAAAGGATTCAAGTCATATAAAGTATCTTTTCTGACCACAAAGGAATTGAATTGTAAATCAATAACAGAAAATTAGCTGGAAAATTCCCAAATATTTGAAAACTAAATAACACACTTCCAAATAACCCACAGAGCAAAGAAAACTAAGAAAATATTTGGAAATCACATATATAATAAAGGTCATATATCTGAAATAAACAAAGAACTCTGGAAACTCAATAATAAAAAACTAAACAGTCTATGTAAATACAGGCAAAAGATTTTAACAAACATTTCACCAAAGAATGGGAAATAAGCACTGAAAAGATTTTTAACATTATTAGTCATTAGAGAAATGAAAATTAAAATGACAATGAAATACCACTACACTAAAATAGCTAAAAATTTAAAAACTGACCACGCTATATTAATCTGTTTCTGTTGCTTATTTTAAAAATACCTGGAACTGGTACTTTTTAAGAAAATTAAATTTATTGTTTACAGTTTGGGAGTCTGGGAAGTCCAAAGTCCAGAGAACACATCTAGTAAGGGTCTTCTTTGGTGCTGACACAGGGTATCACATTGAAAGAAAGGGAGGAGCAGAGAGAGAGCTAACATTCTCAGTTAACTCTTTTTAGAGCCATCAGAATCATGCCCATGGCCACCATTAATCTATCTACCTAGATCAATCCATTCACTAGGCATAGTCCTCACAATCCAAACACCTCTTCAAGGCCCCACCTTTCAATTACTATAATACGATTTCCCACCCTCTAACACTTTCACAGTGGAGATCAAGCCTCCAATACATTAAACTTTGGGGGGACAAAATTCAATCCATAATAAACACCAAGAAATGATAAGAATGTGAAATAACTGGAACTCTTACATACTGCTGGTTGAAAATGGTACAACCACTTTAGAAAACAGTTTGGCATTTTTCTTAAAAAGTTAAGTATGTACCGCATATGACCCAGCCATTCCACTTCCAGTTATTTACCCAAAAGAAATAAAAGCCTATGTCTGTATGTACAAAATCTTGTACACAAATGCTCATAGTACTTTATTTGTAAATAAAAATCTAAAATAACCCAAAATCTGTCAACAGGTCAATGGATAAATAAAATGTGAAATAACCATGCAATGGAATACTACTCAGTAATAAAAACAATAAAATATTGAGCTATATAATAACATGGATGGATCTCAAAATAATTATCCTGAGTGATAGTAGTTAGTCAAAAAAAAAAGAACATACGGGCCGGCCCGGTGGCGCACTGGAGAGTGCACCGCTTGGGAGCGCGGTGGCGCTCCCGCCGAGGGTTCGGATCCCATGTGGTGACCGGTTCCTGCTCACTGGCTGAGCGTGGCGCAGGTGCAACACTGAGGGTTGCGATCCCATTGCCGGTCCCCAGTGTGGGCGCAACACCAAGGGTTGCAATTCCGTTACCGGTCAGTATAAGGGGACAAAAAGGAAAAAAAAAAAAAAAAAAAAAAAAACATACTACATGATTTAATTTATATGAAAGTTTAGAAAATGCAAACCAATCTACACCAACAGATTGCTATCGGTGATTCCTGGGGACTAGAAAGAGAGGAGTAGGAAGGAGGGATGACAAAAGGGCATTTGAAACTTCATACTCTTGTTAAAAGAAAAATAATCTTAAGAAATAAAATTTAGCTCCTGTTTAATTTCCATATAGGATCTTGCAAAAGCCTCAAATTACTCCTCAATCAAACCCATAGAGCTATCAGCATGCAACGCCAGCCTGGGAAAGGCACAGACTTCAGTGCATGAGAGCTGAAGTATGGGCTGTGCCCCGCAAAGCCATGGGAGTGGGGCTGCCCCAGGCCTTGGGTCCCAGCCCCTGGCCCCAGTGTGTCTGGAAGGCAGGAGAAGGAGTCAAAGAAGACTATTCTCAAGCTTTAAGATTTAATGTTGTATGCCCTATAGGGTTTTGGACTTATATGAGACCTGTTACTCCTTCCTTCTTTCCTGTTGCTCCCATTTGGAATGGGAATGTCTATGCCTGTCCCACCATTACATTCTGGAGTACATAACTTATTTGAT
>NW_007735313.1:79208-80240 GCF_000696425.1 Galeopterus variegatus | reverse complement strand
CTTTATCAGGTTTTCAAAGTTCTCTTCCACTCCTAATTTGCTATAAGTTTGTAAACTGAATGATTGTTGACTGTGACCAATGATTTTTCTGAACCTACTGATCATATAATTTTTCACCTTTTATCTCTTAATGTGGGAAATTACATTCCTATATTACTCTGATAACATATTTGTTTAAAATTTTATACATTTCATATGCTTTCATATTTATTGGTATAAAAGTTGGTCATGATATTCTTATCTTTTTAATCTCTATAGTTTCTGTAGTAATATAGCATCTGATGCAGTTATTTATAGCATGTGAATTTGTAACATTTTTCCCTCCTAATGATAAGTGAAATATATTTAGATATAGATAAAAAANACGTCAGGGCACTGGATCTGGAGCAAGGAGAGGCTTCAAGAAGATGACACGTGTTCTACTTAAGCTAGGTGGCCAGCGTCCCATTTTTCTATTCTTGGTATTTACATTTACGTTAAATATACATTTTATGAATATGTATGTATGACATGATTCAAAATAAAAAAAGAGCTCTTCTTTAATATTTTTCTATAAATTTTATAAATTCTCACATAAATTCTTGCACATCTTTTGTTAGATGTGTTCCTATGTATCCCTTTTTCGGTTGCTAATATAAATAGTAGCTTTCAAAAATTGGGTTTATTGCTGATATGTTCAAATGTAACTGACTTTTTACTATTGTTCTTCCATCTGAGAACAGTGTTAAATTCTTACATTAATAATTTATTTATAGATTATTTAAGGTTTTCTATATAGATAATTATGCCTTCTGCAAATAATGACAATGTGTTTCTTTTCTTATCTTTATAGCTTCATTTCTTTCTTCTTATCTTATGACAATGAATAAAAATTACAGAACAATCTATCATAGAAGTAGTGATGGTGGCTATTCATAGTTTGTTCCTGATTTTAAAATCTCATCACTGAGTATCATATTTCTACAGATGTTCTTTATCAGGTTTTCAAAGTTCTCTTCCACTCCTAATTTGCTATAAGTTTGTAAACTGAAT
>NW_007735313.1:68851-78218 GCF_000696425.1 Galeopterus variegatus | reverse complement strand
AAAAAACATAGCTAAAAAGAAAAATTATAAATTGATAGGATTTATCTTTACAAATCAATCTTTTGTCCTTCACAAAGATACAGAATCTAAGATTCTGCAAAATCATCCTCAACTTCATTGCTTAGAAAACTTGCTGTGGGCACAGCAAGAGTAAGTGATATTTGCAACTTATCTGGGAGTATCATTAGAAATCATTATAATAAGTGTTTAGTCCTCAACTTCCACTTACAAACACTGTCTTTCCAGGGCTGCATTGGGTCCCTCTCAAGGTTTGGTGTTAAGATTTTGTATAAGGAAGTTTGCCATTTTTTGACTTGATTTTACACAACAATTTGACAGTGATGGGAGTGCACTCACCCGTCTGTGTGTGGGCTGTGCACATCCATCGTGCTCAGCTCATATCCGTTGTACTCACAGTTCCTTCCTAAATGCACCACAAGGAAGAATGTCTCTCTCAAGCCGCAGACGCACAGATGTGGTGGAGGAGGTGGCCGTGCCTGGATGGGAGGGCCACAGATACGCTACTCCTGGAATATACCTGGAATATTCCTCCTGGCAGGCCAGATGTCAGACATCATGACCCATTCAGTTGAGATCAAAACGGAGGGTACTGAGGGACCATTATTTACTGAGCTTTGCCTGAGCTAAGTATCACCAGTCTTAGGTTGACTAGAAGCCTTTTATTAAAGCACAGGTAGAAAGATGACATTGACGTTTTCCTGAGAATTTTCAAAAGACCATATTCTTTAGAAGAATGAGGACTTCCCTTGGAGCAAAGCAACAGGTTACTAGGCTCTAGAGAGAATAAATAAAATGGTCTGATGCTCATTTTTCATTCTCAGTAAAATATGATGGAGAACCATTGTCAAAATCTATTTGACAAACTGCATAGTGTGCCTTAAGTTAAACCCTATACGTTTCTGGATGCAAAGAACATCTTTTAAAATGTTTTAAAATAATAGGTATGGGGGAAAAAAGAATACTGAATTCTGGTCTATATGTTTGATAATAAAACCATCAACATTAAGAAATTTTGGGTGTCACAAAATCTAGCGAAAACCAGTGAACCTTCTGACTATACTTATGTGTGTACTGAATATTTCCGTTCTCTTTCCATTTAATTTCAGAAAGATCATTTGTGTTGACGGTTTTATAAACCATTAAGAATTTTGAACATTTTATCTCTAGAATTCCTAAGCATGTGCTTTGCCAATTTAAATCCCACAGCTATAGGAGAATACTCCAAACATAACATGCATTTATTTATAAAATACACAAAGAATATTCATTTGAGATAACACTAGATAAAAAGATTTTATATTCGGTGACAACATTTTTTACAGCAGTGGTATGGAAACCCTGGTGAAAACATTATGTCTGTTTTTCATGTATAATGTTCCTTTTAAATCTAAACTCTGGTTAAAATTGTTCTTATTACTTTACAGAGGACATAGAAAAGGCAGTCAGACATAGCTTTTAGTTGGTAATTAAGGGTTCTGTTCTCTTTCAATTTCTCAAACATTACCAATTACACTATAACAAAGTACATGAAAACAGGAAGAAGAATATCCATCTAAGTTTAATAAAGCACTTGAATTAGTTTTGCAAGTTTTAATTATATTCATTTTTTAAAATAAACTTGGAAACCAAGATCTGGGCTCTACATGTGCCTCTTGCCTCGGAGGTGTCATTGTCTCCCACTGACAAGACAAGGAAATGTATGTGTGTGCACCAATCTGTGCATAAACACATGTCTATGTCACCATTTCTGTGTGTAAACATCTATATCTATATTAGGCTAAACATGAGCTCATACTGATGGATTATTCTAGCCTCCTCCTCTTACGTAAAGTAACCTTCCACTCCAACAGTGAGAAAAAACATCTATTTACTTAATTGTTTAAGTGTGGCAGAATCAGAATTATTAACCCATGATCTCATAGGAAACACTTTTATCAACTAGAGTATAGTGCTTAAATACTGTTAAATTTTCACCTTGAGTCTACTTATTCCACTTATTTCTAAAGTTACTTAATCAGCAGGCCCCTCCTGATATCTGCCCCCCCCCACCCGCACCTGCCCCAACCATGGGCTTTATTTTCTAAAGAGAAACAAAGCAGGAAAAAAATCAGCTGGTTAACTTTGACACTTTGGTTTTTCCACTTACAAATTAGAAAAATGAAATAGGAATCCAGAACTCACCATGCAGATCACAGTTCTAATATTTTATGTAAAAAAAAAAAAAATCCTTTATAATAAGAGTTGAACAGGTAATCTCTGGAAGGGAACATTTTCTTATACTTGAAAGAAAAATTTAGAACACAACAGTTCGGAACATTGATTTCATTTCATCTTAATTACCCAGCTGTCACTCTATGACAACAGGCTACAAAAAAGCAGAGCATAAGACAAGAGATAAGAAAGTGTTCTTGTGGTGGAAGCGTTTTGCAAGACTCTTGTACACATATCAATATAGAGAACACAGTTGCATAATTTATCTTTTATGTTTAATATAGTTTCATATTCAAATAGGTACTTTAAACATGTTTTTGGTTATTAGTAGTATATCGTGAAATAATAGCTTAAATCTTCTTTAAGCTACCAAATATTTAAGGAAATATGTTTTTTATAAGTTCACCTCTCAAACTAATCTAAACATTAGAGCACAGTGTTGATTGGAAATTAAGGTTCTTATAACTGAAAAATAAGGACAGATAACGGTGGGCTAATTCTACTGTCTCTTTCATTACGGAGCTCCTACCTCAGACCGTTACTTTAAATATGCTTTATCCAAATTAATTTCCCTTTCTTCTTAGCTGTATGACATACAATGACCTGAAAGCCTATTTTGAGCAAAGATAAATAAATTAGTCATCTATGTAGCAGAATATATTTTCATGATTATGAAAGAATGAATAAATTAAATATATTAATTTATGTAATGCAATATTGCCCTAACTCAAGCTAGAACTGTGAACAATAACAACCAAATCTAATTTCCAAAAAGACTGTGCTTTCCTCTCTGAAAGTTACGTGATGAGGATGTAGTTTTGTGACCATCTTGGAGTACTCCATTTGCAATTTTACTAAGATTTTAAAGCTGACTTCTTTGTTTGGAGTTGTTCGGGAATGCTAGAATTGATTCTCAAAATAATTTTCTTCTGACTTATCTTCAAATTCCATCTACTTCTCTTTTTATGTACAGAAGGAGCAAGAGATAATGAACTACTTTTCTACATCTAACATCAAACACTTGGCTGAACTTTCTCACTGAATTGATTAACTTCTGTTGAAATAAGAGGTATCTTACAGGCGCAGTGGTATAACAACTGCTTGAAAGTGACAGATTTAGTCCTTGTCTACAGTTACTTTGTCAAGTACTGGATAGGTCTATAAACATGTCGCATGGGCTGAACTCTGGCTGATGGCTGGGTGGTGCCTGGATTCCCAGGTTGAAAAGGGTTCTGAAAACGCCAGCATGATCACAGCATTGTCTGCTGTGATTGACAGACAATGCCTGTCACCAGGAGGAACTGTGGAGGAGGGTCAAAAGTACTCCGTGTGTGTTCACCTTTACTCGTGTCTAATATTGACAGTCTGTGATGGAATTAACCTTTGTTTTAGAATCAAATTAATAAAATTAAGTATTACTTTCTCTGATGGACATTTGTAACTTTCTGTTTTATACAAAACTGGTTCCATTTCTGTGCTCTGGCCATATCAATTTGTCCTACTTCTGGTAACCCAGGACCATAAAATAGACTCATATTGCATTAAATAACATAGGGTACCATTTTTCTAATTAATGCTTCCTGAAATCCAGTGGTTTTATAGACTCCATGAAGGCAGGAATGATGCCCTGTTCATCTCTTCCTGCAATGCCATAACTCAGAATGCGAAATGATGAGGAGGTTGCATAACGTGCAGCCCATCCCATGCACGAGGAAGCGTGGCTTCCCGTCCCACGCACAAGAAAATCCAGATTCCTCACCGTGACCTCCTAACCCCTACAGATCCAGCTCCTGCCCAGTTCTCCGCCACTTCTCCCGCTCTTCCTCTCCCTCTCTTCAATCCAGCCACTCTGACCTCCGTGCAGCGCTTCTCAGAGTTGAGCCCAGCCCTGTGCAGGGTCTATGAGTGTGCAGACTCTTCTGACCACACTTCCTCAGCCCTAGGCCTTTGCACAACCCACTTTGTCACTCACTACACACAGGTCTGTGCTCAAATGTCATCTTCTCGGGGAGGAATATCCTAGAACAGTGACCCCACCCTCTTATGTCCCCTTGTGCTTTCCTCTATGTTTATCACCACTTCATATTACACTACATTCTCCTGTATATTTTATCTCTCTACCACTAGACTAGGGCAGGAAATGTTTTTGTTGTTATTGTTGTTTTGTCCAGCACCTAGAACACTAGATGACAGTTGGCAGATGCTCAATAAATCAATAAATGGATTAATTGCTGAATAAAGCACTACTAGAAATAGCTTCTCCTAGAGTCCAAACTCCAAATCAGAACCTCTGCCTAGACCCCAGAGGACTTAGTATTTGGGGAGAGAGGTAAATCCACCATTAAAAATTATGCACATCTCCACATCTCAAAGTCTAGGCCCTCACAGCCTGGCTGTCCACATAAAATCCATCCCTCCCCCATCCCAAGGCCCAGGACAAGGCATCTTTGGTACTCACTATGACTCAAAATGAAAATATACATTTTCTCCAAACACATTTTCTCCAGAATGTTGTCTGAACTCATAGACAGAACAAGACAATCAAAATGAGCTGACATAATATTTCCCCAAATCTGGCTTAAGTAGTTTAAAATTACACCCTTTTTGGATACCAACAATCTAACCCAATCTAACCTGAGCCTACTGTGATTCCTTTTCACAGTATTCTTGCTGCATTGAAAATTAACTAAAAAGCAGACCTAGAACCTCTACTGAAGTCTGGTCCAACTTCCAAAGCAAATACTTGAGCAGACATCATTCCCAAGGAAAAACAAAAATGCTCGGACCTAAAGAAGCTAAAACTATATTAATAAACCACCAACAACAAAAACAACCCTTTTTTTCTAAGACACTGTGGAACAAGGGACCTCTCTAGGTGAAAGCCTGAATGATTGGGTTCCTTCTGGGCACTCAGTTCTTGGTTCTCTAACAATTATTAGGCACTGTGCTGGGCTGTAGGGATACAGCATGAGCCAAGAGTCATAGCCTCCGCCTTCACTCTGCTGATAGTCTGTGGGGGACACTCAGAGGGTTTGGACCAGTGGTTCTCAAAGTATAGTCCCAGGATAAGCAGCATCAGCATCATTTAAGAACTTGTTAGGTATGTCAATTCTTAGGTCCACCCCAGAATTATTGAATCAGAAACTCTGGGGGTGAGCCCAGCATTCAGTTTCAACAAGCCCCATAGGGTATTCTAATGTATGCCAGTTATATAATCACTGGTTTAGAAGAATTGCCTGAGACCTCCCAGAAAGACATTTGCAGGTAGTCTAATGCCAGGCTACTGGAGTGTGGTATTTTAGGACATTATGGTTATATAGGGTGACGGTTTGCCTTAAGTCATCCTGGTTTGAGTACTGAAAGTCCTGTCTCCCAGAAAACTGTACTGTCTCAGGCCAATTGGGACAGTTGGTTACACTGTCAGGGGCATTTTTTTCTAAGTCAGGTCCTCCAGTGTCCCTCCTTATAGTTAAGCAGGCCCTGACAGTCCATCTCAAGATATACCACCTTGTTCTAACCTTTGCACCACACAGTTTAATGGGCAGAGTCCCTCCTCCTTTTCCCCATCCTGGGCATTTCTTCATCCAGCCTTCCCAGTCAAAGCGAGACGTCTTTAACTGCCTAACCTTTTGTTCTGTTAGAGCCCTGTTAGTCCAGGGCTCTAATGAACGATCTTCTGGACTTCTCCCCTGCTGTCTGGTCTACCCAGATGCCCTTACCAGCTGCCTCCCCAGTTATGGACAAGTCCTTAGAGATCCTGTAAGAAGTTCTTGTGTAGGCTTTGGGCACTTTTGCCTTTCTCAGCCCCTTCCTTCTTAAAATTGTTAAAAATTAAATTTTATGATTGCATTGGAATAAAGACAAATATTCCAGGCTAAATTATATTCATCCCTTTTTTCCAATTAAAAAATAATTAAAACATTTCCATGACTCCTAAACTGTCCTGATTGCTTGGCCCTTCACTTGCTGTGCCTGGTGGACACACATGCCCTGCCTGTGGTGACAAAGTAACACCTTGGGGTATGGATCCCCATTTATCCTCTGGCCTCTGTTCTAAACGAACTTGGTCTGGTGTTTATTTTCATCCTGTTGAAGTGTTTTCACACTGTCCAGTCTCTTTAGATTAAAATTTTGATTAACTTGTATCCTTAAATCTGGCTTCCAGCTTTACTTCCAGCTGTCGTCTTTAGAATCTTACTTGGGCTCACCTTCTGGAGCTTACACAATGTCCTGCCCACCTGCCACTCAGCCCAGCTCCCTGTCGCCTTGTGCTTGGAACCTTGTGCTTGGCCCCTGTTCATCTAGGAGTTGGGAGAGCTGCCATCTTGGCCAGCCCTGTTCCCCACCACCAATGTTGAATAATGACTCAGGTACAACTGCTCACATGATCTGGGTTGATGTTTATTTAAAACTTCTTTCACACACGTACACAAAATATGGAATTCTAAATGTAGAAAGCATGTTTAAAAATAAAGTATTCTGGCCCAACCAAATTGGAGGAGCCCAAATCCTCATCTTCTTTCTCCAAGATACCACTAAGTTACTTCCCTCCCCAAGACCTTTGGGCTCCCAGGATACCTATTGACCTCTCCCAGCTGCTGCTACCGAGCACAGGTGTCTGTCTGGACATCATGTTCTGGACACAGTCTGCTGTTCATAACAGTAACTTGGGTAGTTTATATTCTCTTATTCTTGAGGCTTGAATCATCGAGCAGCTAGTCTGAAGCATGGTGTTAGGTTACAAGGTCATTGTGGACAACACTTTACTGAATCTAGCATTCAGGTTCAGATTAGTGAATGTCAACCTCTTCTCAAGCCGATCTTGTAGAGCTTGTGTCCTCTTAATAAGAATGTGATTATTTTTACTTAGAATTATAGACATTCCAAATTTATTTGCACTTGAAATAGAAATTCTTTATATTTAATAAGGTCTCGGGATAAATTGATACAGAATTCTTATATTAGCAATACTTAAACATTCATGAAAATATTATCATACTGTTTGCTACTTTTCAGCTGAAAATAAATCAATAATACATTTTCACCTTTTAAGAGTATATCAAACAGGGAGTTTGCAAAGTCAGAATGTGTGTGTTTTGAGAGTTCAAGAAAACCACTATGATGATGAATAGCCAGTAGTAGAAAATGTACAGGTCCAAATGAACTAAAATTATAGTGGTTTCAGAAGTTCAAACCTGTGTAAAGAAGATAAGAGGAAGGAGTGTGCAGGATGGAACGAACGGAAGCACCAGAGGGAAGTAATGTCTTCTCTTACCTTCCAATGTTCACACCCTTATCCCCCAGGCCTTCCAGCTGACTTAAAAATAACACTTATCTTTAATCTCCAATTTTCAGNAAAATGTACAGGTCCAAATGAACTAAAATTATAGTGGTTTCAGAAGTTCAAACCTGTGTAAAGAAGATAAGAGGAAGGAGTGTGCAGGATGGAACGAACGGAAGCACCAGAGGGAAGTAATGTCTTCTCTTACCTTCCAATGTTCACACCCTTATCCCCCAGGCCTTCCAGCTGACTTAAAAATAACACTTATCTTTAATCTCCAATTTTCAGATGGAAATAATGAAGAGAGAGAAGTTAAGTGCTGGGTCCAAAGTCCTCCATCCTCCAAATTTTTCCCAGCTCTCATCTCCCACTCACTATATAGAAATAGGCACATCTCTGAATTATATTCCTTATGCTCTGTCCTTTACTAATGCAGGAAATGGCTTTGAAATTTTCCACATGGGCAACCACCTAATAAGAGAGCTACTGAAAATCTACTACAGGCCCAGCTCATTTGATTCTGCCACCTCCACTATGTTCCTTGGCTTTATATGGTGTTTTTGCCCAAGAGGTTTCCTATGCCTTAATTTTGCCAGCTGAGGTTGAGCTGGCATGTTCTACAAGTGCATTAGTACTCTCTCACCGCGTAGGCAGAACCCAACTTAGGAAGGGTTTGTGCAATTAACCAGTTAATGTGCTAAGGCAGTAATTTGGATCTGGAACATATATCCCCACAGAAACAGTATCTTAGGTCATTAGGCTCTATGGCAAGGCCACAGCGCCTATCTAATCCATGACAAACCAAAGACATCATACAGTTTTGATGATAACAGACCCCATTTTCAATTTTGTATCTGTAGAAAAATGCACTTTGAAACCAAAATGGGACCCTCAAGAATAAGTGTTTTCTGCGGAGGTGACAGTGGGGAGAAAGGACTTCATATGGAATGCAAGACGAAAACTTCAGGCAATAGTAACTTACAAGTCTCTTCACCACTTCATACAGGAAGGCAGCCAAGCTGGCCATATGACACATGTTTTGACTGGTAAACCAAGGGCAGTTATTCCTGATGAGTGGACAGATCAATGTTGGGACTTGCCTGCCACTCTTTTATATTGTGGGCTCTTTGCAGGTCAAGTGATTGTATATTATATACAAGTCAATGCCTGTCACTAATGAGGCTATGCTCTGGAGGTGGCCATCAAGGAAAAGGTGGTAAGCCACACGGGGCCCTGAGCAACCCAGCTTCCCCTGAGTGCTTCAGCATCAGCTTGTTCCCTTCTCCAGCTTACTCCACCTTAGAGGACCCCAGGGGTGGGCAACCTACCCATCAACAGGTACGCAGTGGCAGCTTCCATACTGAAAATAAAAGGGTAAGACTTTAATGCCGCTTCTCTCTTAAAACACCAGAAAACAAGGAAGAGGAGAAACAAAATAGTACACATCACCATCGATAAAATAAGTAAACATCTGTCCCCAAAATACAAATGCTTATGAAGAAGGTTGCCCAGTGCAGTGGAAACTTGAGCAGTGAGCAGGACACAGAAGGGAAGGCCACCCTGCACATCGCAGGCTGACCTGGTGAAGCACCAACATCTCCAAAGTAGGTGACACCCCAGAGACAGATACAGGACCCCTTATAAGCAACCACAAGTTGGGGGTTCCACTGTAGAAATCTTCCTTAACCTCAGGAGGCACCGTGGAGAGGCAGGGAGGCGAGGCTGAAAGAAGGAGGAGCCGGTCTTGATCTCCATGGCCACGCGGTGGGGCAGCCCTGCAGCAGCCACTCTTAGTCCACTGGAGAAGGAAACAGAAGACCCAACATCCCCCTGGTTTCCCCGAGAGCCAGGAAG
>NW_007735313.1:67117-68077 GCF_000696425.1 Galeopterus variegatus | reverse complement strand
GTCCACTGGAGAAGGAAACAGAAGACCCAACATCCCCCTGGTTTCCCCGAGAGCCAGGAAGGTTTCCTGCTAGCTGCTCTAGGAAGAAGTCACCTCATCAAAGATAACAACAAAATGGCAAGCTGGCCTTGGACTTCCCCATAGAACTAGAAGAGCTAGAAGATGGTGGCACTCACCATGCTTGACCAGAGAAGACAGAGGGACCCAGAAAGTGCACACTTAGTCAAAGAAAGCACCAGACAAGCCCAAACTAAAGGGCGTTCTACAAAAGAATTGATAACTGCCCTTCAAAAGTGTCAAAATCATGAGAAACTGCCACAGATTGGAGGAGACTATGGAGAAACATGAAGTAAATGTGAGATCCTTGATAGGATCGTGGAATAGAAGAAAAAAGAGAGGTTACCTTAAAAACTGATGAAATTCAGATAATGTCTATAGTTATTGGCATTGTACCTACGCTAATTCTCTAGTTTAGCTAGAAAAGTGCAATTGTGCTATATTTATGTAAAATGTTCACATTAGGGAAAGCTAACGTTCCTTTTACAACTTTTCTGTAAGTCTAAAATGAGTTCAAAATAAAAAAGATTAAAAAATAATGCAGCAGATAAATATGTTTAAACAGTCCCTATGAGCTCTTCTTGAACAAATATGAGAAGATGGACTTGAGCCAATGAACAGATGAGAGGAAATTATAACAAAAGAACAGTAAGTTCAGCATGTGGCCATGGAGCAGAGCACAAATATTTTTTTTTTAATTATAAACTGTGAAGACATATAAATATAAATACAACTGTTAAAAAGTGGGCGTGGTGGGCAGAGATGAGAAGCAATGAAAATGCAATGATATATTTACGTACTAAAGAAGGGCTTCAAAAGATATTTCTTAAAACTGATAAATTAATTAACAGAATTATAAGCAGTTTAAAAAACAAAAGTAAACCCTTGAAAAACAAATGATAA
>NW_007735313.1:64133-65667 GCF_000696425.1 Galeopterus variegatus | reverse complement strand
TCTGGCTCCTGGAGAGAGGCCAGAATTTCACTTGGAGAATGAGCACAGAAGGGCTTTTGTCCACATCCAGGCCTCCATGGAGCAACTAGGAAACTTCCAGCAAATGGAAGGGATGCCCTGATCTTCTTATATCCTTTCCTGGGGCTGAGAGTGTCCTGATGGAGAATGCAGATAAAGAATAACAGGGAATCAAAGATGCCATCCCGGCTTAGGAAAGAGGACTGGATGTGACTCCATTCCCCAGATTAGGAACATTGAAGAAGTGCTGATTTTGCTAGTGGTGTTGAGGGAGGATGGGAAAGGGATTTTTTCTGTGAACAAGAAACATTATTTCTCTTTGAAGCAGGTTAGGTGAAGTTGCCTGGAGCACAGACATCCAAATGTGGACACTCACTGGTCAGTTGGTTGGTGTTTTATATCTCAGAAGTGAGATCCAGCCAAGAAATAAGGATTGTGTATATGTCAGCACATGGCTTTAATTTCAGCCTTGAGAATGGATGAAATTGACAGTGAGAGAGGCAGGCTGAGGGGGAAGCAGCAGAAGGGAGCGGGGCAGGGGCAGGGGAAGGACNTGAGAGAGGCAGGCTGAGGGGGAAGCAGCAGAAGGGAGCGGGGCAGGGGCAGGGGAAGGACGGGACGAGCCCTGGGTGTAGGAAATGAGCAGAGGAGGAGGAGCTGTGAAGGGGACTGAGAAGGGGAGGCCAGACAGCTCAGAGATACCCAGCATCCCAGGAAAAAGAACATTCCAGTGCTCTCAACAAGCTTCGCCGTGCCCAGGAGAGATGCAGGGCAGAAGCTGGAGGAGAATGGACAATCCAAAGAGGACTTTTTTAAAATTTACTTTTATTAGTATATTCGTTGTTACAAACCATACTTATTCTTTATGTCCCTTATCCAATCTCCACCCTCCCCTCCTTCTCCCCCTCCCCCTCTTTCTTCCCCCTTCCCCCTCTAGTAACCACAGATTTGTTCTCTCCATCTGATAGATTAACTGTTCCTCAAAGAGCACTTTTTTAAGACATGAGACGAGAGACTTAGTGCATTAAGATGCTAATGAAAGCATCGGGAAGAGAGGGGAGCATTTGAAGATGCAAGAAAGTGACAGGATGGGTGATGCTCCTGACACGGGGAGAGGGGGAATGCTGAGCCTGGGAGGAGGGTTCCGCCTTGGGCAGGCTGAGGGCCCTTCTTCTGTCCTAATCGAGGGGCGGAGGGCGAGGAGAGGCTCAAGTACAAATAAGCCTGTCCGTGCACTGGCAGGGGAGAGGGAGTTCTGACCGAGAATATTGATGTCTATTTTCTCATTGAAGTTGAAAGTGAGTCATCTGTTAAAATTAAGGGGAGGGGTGGTAGGGTTAGGTGGTATTTTTTAAAAGAGTAGATAAGGTATTATTGTAGCTACTTTGTAGAATTACAGAGAAGCTGCCAACTAAAAAAAGATTGGTGGAAAAAGTTAGAATCTATCAGTGTGTAGAGGCAAAAATCTGCAGGGTTGTGTAGGTTTTGTATTTAATTGTCTTTTTTTTTTTTTTTT
>NW_007735313.1:57863-63527 GCF_000696425.1 Galeopterus variegatus | reverse complement strand
TTTTTTTTTTTTTTTTCCAGGATCACTCAGCAGCCCAGGTATAGACACATGCACAAAAGGTGAGCAGTGTGGATCCAGAGTGAGCACAGGGGAGGAGACATACTGGGATGGTCGCACAACAGGAGCAAGTGTTGAAATGACAGAGGATGAGATTGTGGCTAGAAAGGGAAGCAACAAAAGACAGAGGAAGCTGCTGACGAAGAGCAGAGGGGTCAAAGGTCTGGAAGTCTCAGACACGGAGAGAAACACATATACAAAAAGAGCTGGGATACTGGAGGTCGGAATAGATGTAAATTTTCAACAAATAGCCCATAACACTGTCAGAGCTGCTTTTGCATATTTTAAAATGCAAATCGAAGCTTTCCTACCTCTCAGATGGGCAAAAAAATTAAGTTTGATAATAAAGTACCTTGTGTGGTGAAGATATGGAGAAGTGACCACCCTCCTACACTGTGAGTAGGACCATGAATTGGCACAAAACTTCTAAAATGGGTAATTTGGCAACATCTACCAAATTTACAAGTGGGCCAGAGTGCCTGAGCAGGCAGTTCCATAGGTAAGAATTCAGTCTCGTGACATACTCAGACAAGTTTTTCCAAAACACATGTAAGGGGCATCCGCTGCATCGTACATTTATTTATCACACAATCATTTACTTGGCATTTGCAATGTTCAGGGTAATGACTGACAAAATGTAATTTTCAAAAACGAAAAACATGACTCTCAAACAAATATAGAATAAACATGTCACAGATTTTATTCAACTCATTAGTTATTGAGACAGCCACTAATACAGTAAAGCTGGCTCAAAGGAAACTTAGAGGAAAGGAAATATAGTTGGACCTTTAAAAAGAGAATCTTAGAATAAGGTCGCTAGGGTATATACAAACTGGTTAAGCCCTACAGGCAAATAAACTGTAACCTCTGAAGTTATCTTTTCTACTGGACAGAAATTATTTGCATCTTGACTCAACATGAATCAATAAGTTAACATGAGTCTTCATAAAGTCTGAACCCTTAATTAATGCTAAATGACAAAGTCAACTAATAATGCATTCTCCTAGAAAATTATATAATTTCTGGGTGGGTTTGTTAAATGATGTTACAGTGTGACATTGAAAGGATATGCCACATGCTTTTGAACTTATTTCCAAGTTCATATCAGTTTTCTTAGCAAGGCCTATGTGCTTCAGATACAGTATGAAACAGGACAAGCAAGTTCCCTTTCCTGGAGCTGGCAATGTTTGAAATGGAAATAAACAAGGGGTTTCAATGGATGGAGTGTTTACATAAGATATGGTATGGACATCTGATGTGTTAAAATAATTAATTCAGAAACCCTTAGGCTGAGACAGCTCCAGTGTCTCAGGTTCTTATATTAGCAAATCAAAACCCAATCCATGTAAACAGTAAAAGGAACTTTAAGCTTAACCAATCAGAAACTGCCAACTAATTAGAGACTTTACCCATCAGAAACGATCAGCAAACCTCTAACTAGGGACTTTCTGCTTTAACCAATGAAATACTTTCTTTGTCTTGCTTCCCTGAACACCTGATGAAAGTTTCCCCTTACACCCCCTCAGTGGAGCACTGAGCAGCACGGGGCCTGGTGCTACCCAATTCCTGAACTTCTGTCTGCTCCAGTAAACTCATTAAAATTGTAACGTACCTCAGTTTATCTTTTAACAAATAGAATGCAATGGATTCTATGTAGCCTCTAAAAAGACTACAGGCGATCTGTAACTGTTCATACCCAGAGAGCTAAGAAGCAAGTTGGTTTTGCGGGGTTCCCCCCCCCCGAAGGAATGGGGGCTTTGCATGTTGGGCTGGAAGCAGCCCTCGGAATCTAGAATCAGTGTGTCCCCACTTTATTCTAAGGGAAGTGGGATGTGGAGAAAAAAAGTGACAATCCCGCCTGAGAGTTGCCAGGAAAGCTAGGTCACTAGAATTAGGATGAAATGGAGTCTGTCCACCTGAGAACAGACATTTGAGAAAGCACAACTGAAAGCATTTGGAAGAAAGGGGAAGGAGGAGGAAAGAAATAGGAACGGAGTCTTAGAGCAAAAGCAAAAAGTATATGTAAATTAAGAGATGGGAGAGTCTCCCAGGGTTGGCATTGGTGGGAGTGACCAAGGATAAGGGGATACAATGAGATGATCTGACTCCATCTCTCAAAAGAGTTTAATCAACTTCCAGTTTCAGCTTGAACACAGAAAAAGCCTAGAAGTTGTCACTGCTGTTCTTAGAATAAGAAAAAGCTGGGCAAACTGAAAATCAATGACTTTCCTTGGACCTACAAAAGAACTGAAGTTGCTGGGCAAGCTGTCATCCCAGAATTTGGAGACAGAGATGCATCTAGGGAGATACAGAAACTGAGATCTGCTTACCTGGAGCAAAAGCCACTAGACCCATAAACCAATAGGAACCATTAAATGACATGATGCTGGATGCTGAATGCAGGCTATCGTGAGAGTGAGAAACTCATAGAGGCTGTAGTCTTAGAGGACCCCCCTCAATTTTCAGAGCTTTCTCTCCAGAAAACCCACCAGGTTCTCATAGTGAGAATCCCCCCAAAAAAGATTCCCTGGTGACTCTGGGAAAGGGAGAGGAAGATTAACCATTTAATTCTTCTTCATAACAAAGGCCTACTGTGTCTGGGTAAAGGAACTTTGCAAAATCTCGGTTCTGAAAACTTAGCCCTGCTGCACAAGAAGGATTCCTTCCACCTGCAGCTCCCTCCAACCTTCCTGTCTTGTCTGAGGTGAAAAACACACATACACAGAGTCAACAAGAGTCAAGACTTCAAGGAAATAGGAAACTCCACAGACAGGGTTAGGGGGTAAATAAGGCTACACCACTGCAGAAATACTTGTGAAGGCCAGAGATGGAGGCCCTCTAAAAGACTGCAATTTAATCCGAAGATTACAGCATGCTCCCTTCCCCCCTACCTTGCCACCACACCAATAGGGATCCAGTATAACAACAGTGGATTTTGGCTGAACGAGCTGCAAAACAGACTCTCTCTGAAGAGGAGTACGTAGGCAAGCCCAAAATGTAAAGAGACAATAACAGCACAGTAGAGGAATCTGCTGCCTGTGGTACCTACAGCTACATTAAACATTAAACACAGCCCAACATCTAATCAGATTAACATAAATCCTCACACTAAAGGCCTATTTATATCAGTTCTTCTTACCCAGTATAACATGCTTGGATTTCAGCAAGAAATTAAAATGCATGAAAAAAACAAAAACAAGCAAACAAACTAACAAGATATATACATACATATGCTGAAGAAATAAAGAAATCATCAGAACCAGAGGCAGATGTGACACAGATGTTGGAATTTTCACACAGGGAATTTAAAGTAACAATGATTAATATGTTAAAGGCACTAATGAAAAAAATAGATAACACACAAGAACAGATGAATGACGTAAGCAGAGAGATAAAAATGCCAAGAAAAAATCAAAAGGAAATGCTAAAAATCAAAAACCCCATACCAGAAATGAAGAATGCTTTCAATGGGCTCTTCAGTAGACCGGACATGGCCAAGGAAAGAATCAGTGCACTTCAACATAGATCAATAGAAACTTCTCAAACTGAAATGCAAAGAGAAGAAAAGACTGAAAGAAAGAAAAGAAAAAGAACAGAACATCCCAAACTGTGGCCATCATCAGAAGGTATACACACAGTTGGAATACCTGAAGGAGAGGAAAGAGAAAATGAAACGGAAGAAATACTTGAAG
Organism: Galeopterus variegatus; assembly: GCF_000696425.1. Taxonomy (NCBI): domain Eukaryota; kingdom Metazoa; phylum Chordata; class Mammalia; order Dermoptera; family Cynocephalidae; genus Galeopterus; species Galeopterus variegatus. The sequence continues at coordinate 59,778 of NW_007735313.1, read as the reverse complement.
TAATAATGGTTGAGTACATTTTGAAATTAATGACAGACACCAAACCACAGATGCAAATCCAGGAAGATCAGAGAACACCAGGCAGGGCAAGTACCAAGAAGGACCATACTTAGGCTTACCATAGTCAAAACAATCCATCCCAGAAGTCACCTGGTAAGTGAGTAGGCAGCGGGAATCAAGCAATCTGGAGGTACTTGTAAGAACTTCAAGTAATGTTTGACACCTCAGTCTTCCCTCTTTCTCACCTTCCACATTAAGTTGCTCACAAAGTTCTGCCAATCCTTCCAGAAATATCTCCAAATCCAGCATCTCCTTTATCTTCTTATTGCTGCTGCGTGGGTCTCGGGCCTCATCATCTGTTACTTGGAACTAACACAATAATCCATCTGTCACCAGTTTCTTCCCTACATATGGAGGCCAGAGTAATTGTCCAAAAAACTCAGCTGGCTCTTTAGGACCTTCAAATAGAAACCCCAAGTTCTGATAAAAGTCTGGCTACAAATCACCTTTTTAGATTTATTTCTACTGCCCACCTCCACACACCCAAACTGAACACAGTCTCTTTTTTTCTGGGCCTTGGTACACACTATTCCCTATTCTTAGACTACATCTCCCCTCATTCCTCATCTGTCAGTCCTTATTCATCTTTTAATATCCAATTCAAATATCACCTTCTCAGTGAAGCTTTCCCATATCCCCACAGTTAAATTACTTGCTCTGTAATGCTGTGCTTTAGTGGTATTTTACTAATACTTATCGAAGCAGTTACCATGTTATATTAGTTTATTTTTTCACATGTTGATATGTGACCCTAGAACGTGAGCTCTCCAAGGGCAGAAGCAGAGCACATAGTACACGCTCTCTAAGTGTGTTGAAGTAAAATGAAAAGATGAGATAATTTTTGGAAAGGACATGGATGCTGAAGATAAAGAAGAAAATTTTCTGAATGTAAAGAAAAATTTTAAAGAGGTTCTGGGCGTTTGATTGAACAATTAATTTGGAAACCAGCAGCTATCGTTGGATTGCCCACGAAGGCAGTGGCATTTGATACTTCACTTTTATGAGTAAAAGCAGGTACCCGACATGCAATGTCATATCAGAGATTTCTCCAATACAGCCAAGTCTTGGGACTCTCCTGCTGGCATGTTCCTTCCCCCTGTGGTCCACACTCCCCTCGCTTGTCATTACGGGAAAAGCTCCGTGCACTCTGCCATGCCCAGTATTCTAACTTTTGATAATCATGGATCATCAACTCTGTCAATAAATATTATAATACCATTTAAGAATATTTCCATCAACAACTCTTAATTTTTAACAAAATTTCACTACTAAGAGGTTAGTTCATTTTTTAATGTTATTATCTGTCTATTACATTTTATTTTGGCTCAAACTCAGGATGTAAACCCAATTATAATCCTTTAAACTTTCTCTGAACAGGTTCCAGGGAGACCTGAATGCTTCTGGCTTGGACCTCTGTAGGCTTCCCCAAAGCTTGTCCACAGTGCCAGTCATCCCCAGTGCCGCTGCCCATAGCAGGGGCCACGGGCCATCCTGATAAGAAGGAGCAAAGAGTGGTCTCATCAGCTGGGCCCAGGGCAGAGTCAAGAGGGAGACAGGTGTGCAGGGAGAATAAGGCCAGGTGCTCTCAGCAACAACCTTTCCTAACTGCAGGGGCTCTGGACTTGGTGTCTACAGATCCCCATGTGATCTGTGAACAGAACTATATTTCAATACCATTGGTTTCCTTTGTAATCCTATTAATTTTATTTTAGGGATTAAAAACATCATCTTTGAGAAGGGGTCTGGGTCATGAAAAAGGCTACAAACTTCTGCAAGTGGTTTTTTTTTTTTTTTTTTTTTTTTTTTTTAAAAAAGGACCATATTGCAGAGGGATACAGAACCCTGAAATAGAATG